>NC_137910.1:24111286-24113786 GCF_963457725.1 Sprattus sprattus | reverse complement strand
TAATGCAGGGCTTTGGTGTAATCTTATGATGCTGTGAGCGAGAGAGAACACTACATGACCACGAGTGAACAGAGCCACAGAGCACGGAGAGAGAGAGAGAGAGAGAGAGAGAGAGAAAGAAAGATAGAGAGAGTGAGAAAGAGAGAGTCCACTCATACAATCATACAAGCCACTCACCCAAATAGCCCTGATAAGATATTGATGCGGACCATCCAGAGCATTCCATCAAAACATCTGATACTAGTTCTACCTAAAAGCCAACCCTCATTCTTCCCCAGACTTCAATTATTCCTTAATGCTTGTCTGTAATGGCAACACAGATAAAAGCTCTATTTAAATAAGGGGGGTGGGTGGGGGAGTAATTTAATTGAATTATTCTGAATTGTTGGGTGTAATTGCAGCTGCAATGATGCATAACATTTCCATAGCCTGGCTGCAAATGAAGATGCGCTGCTTTCTAGTGATGTGATATTTCAGTCATCGGAATATGTCAGGACGCCTCCTCACCTCATATCCAGGAATACCATCTTTCCCGGGCCTTCCCTGCCAAGGAAAAAAAGTATGATAAGGCACAGACAATCTTATCACGGCTGGCAGTTTGATTAGAGTGCTACAGTTGTATTGTTTGTAATCTCCATACTTAATGAGATGGCCGGGCTGTGCACTAACGATACCTATTGCCATAAGAAAACTGCTGCTCTCTCAGCTGTAGAGCCCAAAAAAGACAAAAAAAATATGTCTGCAAAAAAATTAATTAGTTCTTATAATTGTCTGCCAACAAACCGTAGCCCATCTCGTCTTCTCTTATCAGTTTTTTTCCCCACTTAGTCAGCGTCCTTTCTTGCAGAGCAAATATTGTTTCAAAATGATGACACATTGGTGTGCATGTGTGTGTATAAGTGTGTGTGTGTGTGTGTGTGTGTGTGTGTGTGTATGTAAAGCCTCTGTATGCTTACAGGAGCACCATGGGGCCCCTCTGGTCCTGGGAATCCTGTCTCTCCTAATGGCCCTCGTTGACCCTGCCAAACAACAGAAGAAAAAACAGAATCAGAAAACAACAGCAACATCCGCAAGAGGCCGGCTTCTGCCTCTGTGTGAGATCTGTGTGATTGACAGCTCATGAACTAGAGAAAGAGAGAGAGTGAGAGAGAGAGAGAGCGAGAGAGAATAAAGAGACAGACAGAGACAAATAGAGACAGAGAGAGAAAGAGAGAGAGAGAGATTGATATTGAGAGAGATAAATAGGGAGGGAAAGAAAAAGAAAGAGTCAAAGAGAGGGGGATAGAGAGAGGAGAGAGAGAGAGAGAGAGAGAGAGCAGAGTAAATCTCACCGGCTCGCCTGGGATCCCCAGCTCTCCGCGCGGGCCTGGCTTCCCCTGTCAGTCACCAGGGGACAGACGGATGAAAGAGCTTGTTAGAACGAGCACACACACACACACACACACACACACACACACACCCGCACAAAAACACACAGACACACAACACCTTCCAGCCCCCTGCCACCTCTACAGACAGGAGATCAGGCTGCGGCTTTGTGGCGGGAGGCAGGGTTGACTGGAGAGGTGGGTGCTGAGAAGTGGCTTTTTGTGTCATTTGATCCTTCAGAAAAACACCCATCTTCCAGAACAGCATTAAGAACTACTCACCAAGAAGCACAGAACATACACAAACAGAAGCTCTCTTGCGTTATTCCGCACTCTCATGTGTTATATCGAATGTTATATATAATAACGTATGGTTTTTCATGGTATATGAGTAAAATATGTGAAATGCTGTGTAGGCAGCTCACCACTGGGCCTTTCAGCACAGGTCTTCCATACAACATTAGGATCATATCACCAAGCAACACAGATCAAACGCAAACAGCAGCTCTAATGTGTTATGGGCCATTCTACCGAATTGGTGCAAAGTCAGGTCGGAAATATTTAGATTTTTTTTATGTTTTATTCCCAAAACTTTGTCCGTATGTATATTGTACCATATCTAAAGTACACATATCTAGTAAAAGAACCGTCAATTTTTATATTGTATTTTCAGAATGTGTTGGAATGTTTTTCCTCTTCCAAAAATTGTCACTACCGATCACATTTACTACAGTAAAAAAGTATTATTATTGACCGGTTCAGATTGTGTTTCCTTCCCTTCTCTGAAGAGTATTTTTACAAATATTTCTTGAAGGTTTTCACAATGAAATCCATAAAAATTTAATTTTTACCAAATGTTCAAGTTCAATTTATACAATTCATCAAAATCTAAGTGCAATATTTCTTTGTAAAATGCAAAATACTGATCATATTGATTCCAGAGCTGTTGATTGATGAAATTGAACATACATTAATCCAATCAGTATCATAACATTTTAGTTGATTACTCAATATACTTATTTTTTTACAAAACATCCTGTGTTTCGGTAGTGCTGCACTGTTTCGGTAGTGACATCCAGTGTTTCGGGAGTGACCGCACTGTTGGATGGATATTCATTTCTCTCCCAAAATCT
>NC_137910.1:24093786-24106286 GCF_963457725.1 Sprattus sprattus | reverse complement strand
AGCTTGTCTAATTTGGGGTCAATGAAAGTCAGACCTCCCCCTGGGTACCTCCATCGACACTTAAACAGCTCAGGCCTTTTTTTTTAAGGGATATGTTCCTTTAAACTCGAGTGGCTTGTTTTTTTCCCCTCTCTCTCTCGTTGTTATTTTCTTTGCAGCCTGCTGATAAGGCGGGGAAGTGTTTTTGACTCCCACCACCACAAACACCCCCCTCCCTCCGTGCGTCTCCTTGGGGACCCTGTGAGGAGACGTCTGCTCTCCGTGGGGTAGGCCTGGATTACAGACGGGCAGATAAGTCTGGACGTCGTGGGGATTGATAAGCAAATCAGACGCCGGTGCTGGCCGTAAGATGGATACCACACTAACACACACACACACACACACACACACACACACACACACACACACACACACACACACACACTCGCTCGCATACTATGCTCTGCATTTCAATTACGCCCGCCTTACACCTTCAGTCTCTCAGGCATCTGTCAGAGAATTGGAGCGGTCGTGTTTCCCTCTTAACTCCGAGAGAGACCCCGCTGAGGTACCGTGCTTGAACATGGAAAGTCCAAATGTCTTACACAACATGGTCTGTGGTGTGATTGCCACGTGTCTGGCTTTTCTCAATAAACCAAGCTAAATATAACATCTCATTTTACTGACTGAAAGCATTTGACACAATAGAAGCCATATGGTGTGATGTATAGTTACTCACTGGAAGACCCGGTGGTCCTGGATGTCCTATGCTGGCTCCGCCACTCTGTGTGAGCACAGTTATCCATATTATACATTATTTACAGTATTGTAAAGGCGGTAAGTAAAACAGTTTATAGAATGCTTCAGTTGCCATGGCCCTTGATATCTGAATATTTGACACCCTGACTAAGGACTGTTTCACACTGCCTGTGTGCCTGGCGGCTGCGTCGCTGGAACTGCTGCGTCTCGGTTGCGTGTGTTTATTTACCACCATGTCTCCTGCGGTGCCGCTACTGCCAGTCCTATCTTTCTGCACTGAGTTTGCCTTTGATAACGGCCGTCAATACACTATCAGTTTGGTATCATCCATTGCTCATGCGTGAAAAGAAAGTTCCAGAAAGTTGAGTAGTTGTAACCAGAAATCAGTCCCGTGACTTGTATTACACTCGTTCAGAGCCAGGGAGAGAGAGAGAGAGAGAGAGAGCAACAGAAATCTAGGCTCCTAAGTTATCTATACAATGCAATTATAGGCTACATTGGGTTTCTATATACAGTAGTTCACATGTACCCTCCACTTTCCCCTTTCATAAGATGCGATTGCTAAAAAGGTTAAAACATATAATATTAATATTTCTGTGACACATCGCCCAGACATGGCAACTGCAGTGAAAGATGTCAGTTTATGTAATATTGCTGGTATGATGACTATATGACTATAACAAATCTTTTTACAGTCTGTTTTTGCTGAGAACGGCTTTCATCCCACGTCATAAATAGACTTCACGCCAAAACTGCTGCTGTGCCTGATAAGCATGTCTCACGCAGGCAGTGTGCACGCTCTAACCTGTTAACATGGGCATCTTAAGCAGGCAGTGTGCACGCTCTAACCTGTTAACATGGGCATCTTAAGCAGGCAGTGTGCACGCTCTAACCTGTTAACATGGGCATCTTAAGCAGGCAGTGTGCACGCTCTAACCTGTTAACATGGGCATCTTAAGCATGCAGTGTGCACGCTCTAACCTGTTAACATGGGCATCTTAAGCAGGCAGTGTGCACGCTCTAACCTGTTAACATGGGCATCTTAAGCAGGCAGTGTGCACGCTCTAACCTGTTAACATGGACGCCGCAATGAAAAATCAACAGGCAGCGCAGCCGGAACGCACACTTAACACAGTGGGTGTGAAACGGGCCTAAATGTCTGTTGTTTGGGTTAAAAGAAGACAACGCTGCCCTCTTTGCTTTGTGGAGGTTAAAGGCAATACTTGACATGTTTGTGAGCATGTGTTGTGCGGTACCTGTGAGAGGTTGGCTTTACCTGAAGTTTGTAAAGACTACTCATCCCTTGGCCCTCCACGTAGGGTACGCCCTGCACATGAAAAATGAATCAGAGTGAACACAAACAGCCCCTTCTCTTCTCTTCTTTTCTCCTCTCCTCTCTTCTCCTCTCCTCTCTCTCTCCGCTGTAAAGCACTCTCACACTGCTCGCTGCTCTTCTGCAGGACTGGTCTGCTTATAACACTCCAACCCCTAGGTACATCAACCCCACTCTGTTAAGTCTTAACAGCAGTATGAAGCAGATCAATAGCCGAGCCAGCCCATAATCACAGAAAATAAAAACAAACGTGAAGGGAGAGAGAAGGGGGGCTTGAGAGAGAGAGAGGGAGGGAGAGAAATGGACATACTCGTCTTAGCTCACTTCTCTCTTAGATCTTGGAGTGAGATTATTTTATTACGACCGCAGTAATACATTGATCTTTGAGACGGGTAAAAAAAACCCACAAAGAAGCATATTGATCTGCAGAAAGTGCAGCCAAAAGGGGTGGGGTGGGGGGGCAGTAACAACGTGAGAAGTGGCTGCAGTGACACCCCCAAGAGCAAAGACACCACACTTTTATGGGCCTGGTAATGCATAGGGATTTTTTACTGGAGGGGAAGAGGTGTCAAGGTCCTCATTGGAAAGCATGATGTCTGCCCTGCCCTTTTCAAAGAGGAGAGGAGAGGAGAGGAATGAGGGGAGGAGAGAGTTGGAGA
This sequence comes from Sprattus sprattus, assembly GCF_963457725.1. NCBI lineage: Eukaryota > Metazoa > Chordata > Actinopteri > Clupeiformes > Clupeidae > Sprattus > Sprattus sprattus. Next base: position 24,103,556 of record NC_137910.1, on the reverse strand, counting down.
GGAGAGGGATGATGAGAGGAGAGGAGGAGAGGAGAGCATAGGAGAGGAGAGAGGAGTGGTGTGTCTGAGGCCAGAGTTTATGAGGCTGTGGTGGGCATGTTTGGACTGCTGGGGCTGGGGTGAGGGTGTGTGGGCATGTTGGGGAGGATGGGGAGGATGGGGGGGGATATAGGGCGTGGGGTGGGGTGGGGTGTGTGGTGAGTGGAGGTTCAAGGGGATGTCAGATGAATTATAGATCTACCTTTGGAACTTCTTACTTAAAAGTCTTGTGTATGTGCAGGTGTGTGTGTGTCTGTTTGTGTGTGTATGTGTGCATGTGTGAGTGTGAGTGTGTGTATGTGTGCGTGTGTGCATGCATGTGTGCATGATTGTGTGTGTGTGGTATATGTGTGTGTGTTACAGGGGGGGGGGGGGGGTCACACAGGTCTAAGGTCTCTCTACAACCATGGTGTATTCACTCACTTTCATCTTATCATTTAATCAGCGGTCTTTGATATGTGGTGGCCGCAGAGAGCAGTGGAGAGGGGGATGGAGAGCTCTTAACGGCCCCCGTGCCCCCCCCCCCCCCACTAATAGAGGTCAAGATCTACGATCTGCACTGGACCCTTTACCTTAGTTTGATCTTCAGCTAAAAGGAAATATTACCGCTACTCTTTTAGAGATTAAAGAAAAAACATTCAATGACGTCAATGCAATACGTTCTTCATGGCTGAGTTTAGCAGACACAATTGATCACACACATCCTTTGGCCCAGTGTCTGTAGGGACTATTCACTTTATACTGGATTCATTTAGAAGCACAATGTACTTCAGATTTTCATGCATCTTAGGAGATAGAGGTAGTATTTTACTTAGGGTTAGTGATGTGGAATATTTACTGACATGCCTGTAAGTACTTGTAAGTATTACTAAGTATTATTTAGCAGTTATAAGCTATTTAATAACGATACCTAACATGAATTGGTATAATCCTTCGTAGCTGTGTGTTTTCAGTGTTTTGTGAGTGGATGACATGCTTGTAAAGATCCTGTTCAGGTGGTCTAAGTTAAAGGTACGCTTTAACAGAACTTACAGGTGGGCCTGGGAGTCCAGGTCGTCCTGTGGCTCCTTCGCTGCCCTGAAAAACAGCACGAGAAGGAGAGGGAGAACGTGTTAGCACATTGCCTTCTAGTCACATTTCTAGTCAGGTAGCAGATGTTTACTTTATGTTTGTGTTAAGTGAAAGTTTAAAGTACTAGGAAATAATGCACATACAGTCTATAAGCACCTGGTGTTCGGGGATGGGAGGTGGGTAAAGTGGGTGACTGATTGTTAGCAATATACTGTATCATTTCAGGAAGCATTAAAAACATTATACAAATACTGTAAATGTGCACATCTATTTTTCCCTTGTGTTTCTTGAGCACAACGTGTCCCTACAACCCACGGAGTCCTTCATCCTCCTCATCTGAAGTGCATCAGTGACATTCAATGGTGCTTTGACTATGCAACATTAACATCTTGTCTCTCCGCCACCCGTGTGTGTGTGTGTGTGTGTGTGTGAGTGTGTGTGTGTGTGTGTGTGTGTGTGTGTGTGTGTGTGTGTGTGGGGTGTGTGTGTGGTGTGTGTGTGTGTGTGTGTGTGTGTCTGTGTGTGTGTGTATGTGTGTGTGTGTGTGTGTGTGTACAGGGTCCACTGTAGGAGGCACAGAGGCTTCCATTCTGTTGTTGTGCTGCAGTATGAATTCTAATAGGCCTCCGTGGCTCAGGTAGGGAAGGCCTGTGAGTGGAGATTGAATACACCTCTGCCTCTATTGGATTAGTCCCCAGCATGGCCTCCTGGCAAACAGAGGACAGATACTTCTCCCTCTCCGACTCTCTCTCATTCTCTCGTTCCCTCACTCTCTCCCTTTCCCTCTCTCTCTCCCTCTCACTCTCTCACTTTCCCTCTCTCTCTCTCACTCTCTCCTTCCCTCACTCTCTCTCACTCTCTCCTTCCCTCACTCTCTTCCTTTCCTTCTCTCTCTCTCTCCCTCTCTGCAGTGTGTCGGGGAGTGTAGGGGGCATGCTGCGTGCTTATCCAATACATCAAGAGGCATCTTCAATCTTAACTTTGCATGCTGCTCTTCCGAATTCATTACCAGGAAGTTCACCCCTTGTTTCCGCTAAAGCTGGAACCCGGAATGAACTTGTGCAGCGTGTGTGAGCCGTACACAGAGTGGGCGTCGCCAGTTCCTCGAGTCGTTGGGATGATGTGTTGCATGATGGGCATATAAAGTTGAAGCTACGGGGGATCTCGACTCTACAATGAGATTTCTACTCTCAACTCACTGGGATTGCCTAGTGAGGCCTGAACCAGGACCCGAATGTGAGTGTTTTCCATTGAAAATAAGTATTCCAACCCCCCAACTTATTTTTAACAAACTTACTCTTTCTCCCTTTGTCCCCGATGGGCCAACAGGACCTGGTCTTCCCACTGAACCCTGGAAATGAAAAAGAAAAGCATCCAGTGCTATCACACAGGTTTCTGAAAACACAAGCCGGCAAATAATAGTGCTTCAGTTTGTCAAGGATCATCTCGGTCTTAGATAGTTCTGTGTGGTTATGTTTTACTCACGGGAACGCCAGTACGCCCAGTAGCACCGACGAATCCTGGGATACCTGGGGGCCCCTGGAGAGAGGAGAGAGAAACAGAGAAAAAGAAAGACAAGGACAAAGACCACAAGGGAGAGAGAGAGAGGGAATGAGAGTGTGTCTACTTACACAAGCCAATCACTTGATTAGCCAACATGAGATGCTGCTGATACACAACAACCAAAACATTTTCATCAGAGCATCAGATCCCATTCCAACTCCGAACCGCACCTCAGAGTACCTCAGCAGCCTGGGAATATCTTTTTTTAACTTTTAGATTTCTTTGCTCTCTTTTCCTCTCACCTCGTCTCCTTTGTCGCCAAGCGGTCCCGGGAATCCTCTCTCTCCCTTCACTCCCTGCGATGTCAAGCAGCAGATTTCAAAAGCCAATGGTTAACCAAAAAAAATTTAATTTGCAAAAAGCAAGACGCCATTCTTCACACTTCAACTCTATTTCATCCTCTGTCATCACCTGTCGAGTCTCAATCTACCTCCAGGGTCTGCTAACAGAAGCCCAGTCTGTTTTCTCATAGCTGACTTGAGTTGCCAGCTTTCAATAGCAACACAGTGATTACATGGGGTTCAATGTCACCATATTTCATTGCAACCATGGCAACAAGTGCATCAACACATACCAGCAGGTGGAGGACCAAAAAGCAAGGTTTAATGCGCGAGATGACTAGAGACATCAATGTATAGAAAGAGTTTATTTTTTCAATCCGTCTGACTAATTTGTACAGAATGGGAGCATCTATGGTATTGTTTGTGCAGTAACTGACAGATATCAGCTATCAGTGTATGTCATTTACTGGAATAAGTCCTTGCTGAAAGCTTTGTTTGTTTTGGCCAATGTCTGGGTTGCTGGTAGTCATGTGTGGATGTGAGGTCTGGGTTATAAAATGGTGGCCGCTAGGGTTTTGAGTGGGTGCAAGGTGACGGCTCAGTTGGCCTCACTGTGAGCCTGCTGCATTACCTTAGGGCCTTCTATCCCTGGATGGCCCGCCGGACCACGCAGACCCTGATCGCCCTGTTTGGAAAACAACAGCGATGTATTCACATGTGTAGATACACAGACATGGACAAAGGCAAGGATAGACACACACACATACACTACCGTTCAAATGTTTGGGGTCACCCAGACAATTTCATGTTTTCCATGAAAACTCACACTTGTATTTATCAAATGAGTTGCAATAAGAATAGAAAATATAGTCAGGACATTGACAAGGTTGGAAATAATGTTTTTTATTTGAAATATTAATTTTGTTCTTTAAACTTTGCTTTCGTCCAAAAAGGCCAAATTTGCAGCAATTACAGCATTGGAGACCTTTGGCATTCTAGCTGTTAGTTTGTTGAGGTAATCTGTAGAAATTTCACCCCACGCTTCCTGAACCTGAACCGTACCTCCCACAAGTTGGATTGGCTTGATGGGCACTTGTTGCGTACCATACGTTAAACATATAGTTCTTGCATAATTTGGTGGTGCACTTTGGGTCATTGTCCTGGTGTAGGAGGGACTTGGCTCCAATCAAGCGCTGTCCACAGGGTATGGCATGGCGTTGCAAAATGGAGTGATAGCCTTCCCTATTTAAAATCCCTTTTACCTTGTACAAATCTCCCACTTTAACAGCACCAAAGCAGCCCCAGACCATCATATTACCTCCACCATGCTTGACAGATGGCGTCAGGCACTCTTCCAGCATATTTTCCCCCGTTTCTGCGTCTCACAAGTGTTTTTCTGTATGATCCAAAAACCTCACACTTTTTTCAAATCTTCGTCTGTCCAATGTCTGTGTTTTTTTGCCCATATCAATCTTTTCTTTTTATTGGCCAGTCTCAGATATAGCTTTTTCTTTGCCACTCTGCCTATAAGGCCAGCATCCCAGTCGCCTCTCCACTGTAGAAGGTGACACTGGCGTTTTGCGGGTACCATTTAAAAAGCAACCAGTTGAGGAACTGTGAGGCGTCTTTTTCTTAAACTAGACACTCTAATATACTTGTCTTCTTGCTGAGTTATGCACCGGGGCCTCCCACTTCTAAAGTTCAGTTTCTTCGCAATTTCTCACATGGAATAGCCTTAATTTCTAAGAAAAAGAATAGACTGGCGAGTTTCACACGAAAGTTATCTTTTTCGAGCCATTTTGAGAGTATAACCGGACCCGAAAATGTGATGCTCCAGATACTCAACTTGCTCAAATGAAGGCCAGTTTCATAGCTTCTCTCACCAGCAAAACAGTTTTCAGCTGTGCTAACATAATTGCACAAGGGTTTTCAAGGGTTTTCTAGTCATCCATGAGTCTTTTAAGGCGATTAGCAAACACAATGTACCATTAGAACACCGGCGTGATAGTTGCTGGAAATGGGCCTCTATACACCTATGTAGATATTTCATTAAAAACCAGATATTTCCACCTAGAATAGTCATTTGCCACATTAACAATGTATAGAGTGTATTTCTGACTAATTTAATGTCATCTTCTTTGAAAAAAGCAGTGCTTTTCTTTGAAAAATAAGGACATTTCTAAGTGACCCCAAACTTTTGAACGGTAGTGTACACACACACACACACACACACACACACACACACACACACACACACAGCCACCCACATCCACATCCACATCCACATCCACATCCACTGGCACATGCACCCACGCATTTATTCATTGGTTTTGGGAAAATGCAGGATTTTAGAAAACACCTCCAAATACAACACCACATCTCACTCTTTGTTAAGGCGAGACATGGCAGGTGAATAGGGTAAAAAAATTAAATACAAGGGATCACCATGAAACTTTACTAGTTGACTACATACATCATTACAAGAAAAAAATGTATTACAAGTTTTAGAATTTTGCATATTTAATTATGCTAATTATGCTGGATCTCATTAAATATGCACATTTTTGCATATATTTCAGGTACATGAATCTTAAACTGTGATGAAGCCAGGACCAAAATTCTTTTTTTGTTTTGTTTATATATCAAATGACAAAAAATACTCAGATGGATTTTAGGATATCTGCTTTTATGACCTGAGAAATCAAAATATACTATCCGTGGCCTTAAAAACCCTATTTTCGCCATGATTTCCAGGTAAAATGACCCATAAATCTGGCCAGGAACAATTTATAAATAAATCCATCTGTAGATGTCTTCATAACAATGCTATGTGTGAAACTGGGAAGTGTGGTGTACCTAGGTTCTACATAGGCTGAGAAATGTGTACCTAAAAATGAAAAAACACTCATTTTGAGAAAACCGCATTTAAAGACAACACGTGGGGCACTGAGCGAATCACGTTAGCAGAAAAGCGCCGTCAGCCAATGAATCCCTTCAGAAAGTCAGGATTGGTTGCTGAAAAGAAAGGAAATGCCCATATTTGGATTACACAGCCTTCTGATCGAGGCTCATAGCGTTAAAGTCATTCCAGGCATGACAGGTGCCGTGTAAAAAGACGAAACGCTGAACGTGGTTCAAGGGAGAATTCTTGGTAAAGTTAGGAGAAAATGGATGCCGCGGCTGAACTAAATGCAGTGAAACAGACACTTAAATGTGTAATTTTGACGTTTTCTTTATGGTAGTATGAAAGATAACAAGTTAAAGAGGCAAACTAGCCCAAAATCTGAAATTTGACCAGGGCATGAAAAAATCGATATTTCACCTGCCGTGTCTCGCCTTAATACTATCTCACTCGCCACTCTGACTCTTGAGACAAAGATGACAAAACAAAGCCCATCAGACACTTCCTGGGGTAACACGGGCATCCTGCAGGAAGGTGTCAGAAAATACAGAAATGGTTCGGCGCGTTGGCAGAACAGCCATCGGCTTCATGCTGTGGTGTGCCTCCTACCTTCTCCCCCTCCATGCCCTGGGCGCCGAACACACCGTGAGACCCCTTCTCACCCTTCTGGCCAGTCAGTCCTGGCACTCTCGTCTGGCAAACACTGCAGGCATTCTGCCAACAGACGCACACAGACACAGACACACACACACACACAGACAGAGAGAGAGAGAGAGAGAGAGAGTAGGGCAAGGCCTGAGTGCAGGTCATTACGGCTATTGTGCTCTGTGTTTCTGGGTGTGCTCTGAGCATCACAGCCTGCTAGATGGTCAAGGTACACAGTGAATGGGATTTTGAGAGAGAGACCACTCCCAACCCTCGCCAAAACACTACCTGTGATGGACTCTCAGGGAGCACCGCGACTGCTTTGTCTTTACTGAGACTACCTGCTACTGCATAACTTCAAACAAATGAAACCAAAACCTTCTATTTTGTGATGCATAACCAAGCAGGACATGTAACATAAAGCCAATTGTTACTCATGACTGAAACAAATCACCACTTTCCTCCTCTGAACTGTGCTTTGAATATTAGTCTGAACTGCATTTCGTTTCATGTTCATAACCTTTCATTTACACATTTGAAACAAAAGAAATGTTTCATTTCTGGCAAACACAGATTTAATCAAGATCTTTAACCTTGTTATGCAAGGGGCTGGATCCCCAGAGGAGGATCCCGCTGCAGCGGTAAATAGCATTTTGTGAGGTGAAAATGAAACAGAAACCCGACCTGTCCCCCTCTTTAAGGTGTGTAAGAGAGAGAGAGAGAGTTTTTTTCTCTCCCTCTTTTGGCTTTTCTCTCTCTCCCCCGCTGAATAATCAAAGGTATGCAGTAACAAGGGAGGTTTTTCGGGGATACAGAGGAAGGGGAGGAGAGAGAGAGAAGCGGTGACATTTCACATCCTGTTTAGTTACAGAGCTGCCGCTTCTGCCAGAGCGTTTTTGAAGGTACCAATTTCCTCGTGCATTAGCCGGCCCGGATGAATAGGTGAGAATGCGGAGGCTGTTCGGACCAGAGCACTTACGGCGCGCCTCAGTTTCTCCCTGGATTACAGTCGATTAGTAAATTACACAGGTCTGAGACAGCCAAAGACTATTCACCACCAGGGAAGACTGGGGAGATGAGGGTGTTTGAAAGGGAATGGAGAGGGTGAACATTATCTGAACATTGCCTTTTCATGCTGCTGTTTTGTACAGTTCTTTTAGATGTCACTAAACATGTCCAATAATTGGGCTGTTGTTGATCTTATTTTTTTTTTTTGCAGTAGACACTGCTGGGATAAATGAGTTAAGAGTTTGCAAAGACAGGCAGGTCTACATACCTCAAAACAAATGTAACGCACTGTCTGAAGAAAGGTATAGAGCAGAGACAGGTGGAAAACCACTCGTCTAGTGATAAGTTGTTGTATTAACAACAGTTCATTTAGCTCTAGTGTTAAATGTCTTCTTCTGCTGTTCTTCTATTTTCAAAAGCAGATTTCTTTATGTCTTTGACATAAAAACGGCAAGCCCTCTACTCAACTTTCATGCCTCAAGCTTTGCATTTAAGCAGATTTTCATCAAAAAAGAGGCAGAAAACTCTGTAGCCATGGAAAGATGTTACCTTGTTTGAGTCCTCTGGCTTCCCCCACCCCCCATCCCCATCCCCTTCCTGATCCTCAACTCCATCACTCTCAGAGGGGCACAGACAGGAACCCAACCAGGAGGAGAACGCTCTCTCTCCCTCTCTCAAGATTCAAGCGTGTTTTGATCTCTGTCTCTCTCGCCGTTTGGAAACAGTGTGCATGAACATTGAAGGAGATAAAATGCTATCTCTCCGCAGTCAGACTCTCTCGACCGAATGGACCGAGTGGTGTTCTCATCTGTCACTAGAAGATACTTTTTTTTCCTCTCAGAGAAAAATTCAGAGAGAGAGAGAGAGAGAGAGAGAGAGAGAAAGAGAGATATGATGACTTTATCTGCAAGACTGACAGACTGACAGACAGACGTCGCTTAACTCAAGCAGTAACTGGAGTAAGACTCACTCACTTTTGTTTTGACTAAATGCACAATGAAAACGTGTGTTGGTGTACTGTATATGGGTATGAAAAAAAATTAAATTCTACAGAGAGAATATGCATGAAAATAAATGTGTGATTTCACAGACCACAAAAGACACAACACAGGAAGGAGAAGGAGGAGAGTGTGGATTGAAATGTTTGTACTTCAGAGTTCATATCTATGCTGAATTAACTGCATTTTCCCTCACCAACAGCTGCGGATTTCCATATTTGTCCGCCAATTATCATTTTAAAACTTGCTGTTTACAATCTAATCCTGAGGGAGGCACTGTCGAGCTTTCGCTAGAAGAGATTCTCACATTAATGTCGATGAAAAAGAAGTCAAGGAGTCATTTTCCCACAGTTTTCTCCACTGTTACTTTCTCGCCCCTGCATTTTCAGAACAAAGGCCAATAGCTTTCTCATGAACACAGCATCACTACATAAGCGGTTCTCTTTCCTGCTTTTAACTCATTTAGGACTGGGGCCTACTGAGAGCAATGTTGTGTGCTGGGATTTTATTAGCCAGAGCTGAATAATGCAGCAAATAATACAATTAGATTGCTTTTAGAAGAACCCTGTTGTAGTGGCTTGTCAAAGACGGGGGAAAACAGAAAGGAAAATAGCCATACCTTGAGTAAAGCACTCATGTCTCCAACAATTGGTAGTGCAATCTACAAAAAAAAAAACATGTAATTGAATTAGCATGTTTGTATTATTAAGCATAATTTTGACAAGGTGACAGATGGTTGTGTGCTTTTCTGACTGCTGTATCTGGATATCTAGGTTTAGAACCACAGGAGTTCACAGAAGGGGCTACAGCAGCAGGTGTCTCCAGTGCTGGGTGTCAGGTGTGATCAGAACTCATTATGTGGGCTGGATGCAAAGTGTCATGCTGAAGGTGTGTGTGTGTGTGTGTGTGTGTGTGTGTGTGATGAGCAGCTTACATACCGGTTCGCCGGGGGGTCCGGGGGGGCCTGGCCTGCCTTCTCGACCCGGGGGACCCTTTACAAATGAGACACACATGCAGGCTAATCAGGTCTTGGCCCGTGACACAGTTAGGGATACACGCTGGCTTGCAAGCACACACACATACAGTTGCGCACACACACACACAGTTGCGCACACACACACACAGTTACGCACACACATCACACACAGAAAATGGAAGACTCAGCTTTGACACTCATCCAGCTGAAGGGGGACGTGGGTAGAATGGGTGATGCAATTCAACCCACCCTCAAACCTTTAGCCTGCCACCACACCACCCCACCCC
>NC_137910.1:24080205-24085205 GCF_963457725.1 Sprattus sprattus | reverse complement strand
GTCTTAGACGAGTCAAGGCTGGTTGTGTTAATGGAAGACGATGTGGACACGTACCTCTGGGCCTGGTATTCCAAGTGGCCCTGGCAGTCCCATGGACCCCTTTGTCAGCAGATGGTGTATGAAGAAACATAGTGAGAGAAAGAAGAAGAAGAAGACGATGCCGATGATGATGATGATGATTATGGGGAGGAAGAGTAGGAGGGGCAGGAGAAGGAGGTAGAGGAGGAAGAGAGCATGTGAGAGAAATAGAATGAGAGAAAGAGAGGAAGAGAGAGAGAGAGATCATTTAACTTCAGATTTGTTTTTCTCCACAATTACGCCACAACATTTATTATCTAGTGAGACTCTGAGAAAATCGATGGCTGTGAGGCTTGGAGGCAGGTGAAGGAGAAAGAAAGAGTGGCACAGAGTTCCTAAAATCTCCTGACACTCCTGAGACTCATAGGAGAACTCTGAGTGAATTAAAATACCTCCACTGCTCCTACCACCTCTATTCCCAGTGGAACTTCCTACCATGCTCCCCCGAAGCACCCTGACTACCTGCTCCATAACGGCTTTCTTCTACAAAGACAACATGCGTGTATTATCCTGTTACGTACATGTGTGAGTGTAGGGTTGGCTGGGTCGGGGGGTGGGGGGTTGGGGGGTAGTCGATCCATATCATGAAACACATTTTTAGCTTCTGGTATATTGTATAATATCAGTCTACCCACTCATTTGAAAGTAACAGACACAGTTGAGAAATCTTTTAGAAACCTTCAGATGGTATTTACCTTTAAACCTTGGGGTCCTTGGATTCCGCTTTCACCCTGTTGTACAGATAAAAAAAAAAAATGACATTAGATTGTGTGAAACCAGCATACACCTATATTACCATAGAAACATATAGTATATTTATCACCCACTGGGCTATGCTTGTCATTATGCACTACACTGTAGCTCATTTAATATACCTTGTTTTATATATTTCATTCTAACTCTATCTGTCGAGAGTTCCAAATGATATGAACTGCACAATATAAACTAGTGTACACCATTTGTGTCACAAGTATAACGAATATGATACGTTTGTGTTCCACTACGCCTGGTATGATGACTCTTTATAAAAACCCACCGGTTGTTAGTGGATGATGAATGTATCTGACACTTGACCTTGACTGATGGATCAGGCTTTCAAGTCATTTGTTCATGTTTTTTTCTAAAGCATCCGGTCTTTCTAGCCTCTCTGTATGAGCCACGTTGCTGTGTGACGTTCGGCTTTTCAGCACGACAGAGAGAGAGAGTGGTGTCTCTGTGGCGGCGCCCTGCAGAGAAAAGCCATCAGCGCCCTCATTTCCGTGACCTCTTCTCGCCGCCACCGTAAATGTTACATACGGCACAGAAGGTCACTGATTAGAGGATACTATAACAGTCCATCCAGTTATGCAGTGTGCACTCTCTGTACCAATTACAGGGGTACAGAAAACAGAACAAAGCTCGAGGAAGAACCTCTACTTTCAGACGTGTCTACAAAATAAGTCGTTTCGAGTGGGAGGTTTGTGACTGTGATGAAGCTTGTCTTGTCTTGTTCATCTGCACTTGAGACAGAAAAGATGTTGAGGTCTCGTTTTAAGGGAGGGGGACATCTTTCACATACCTGATCTCCCTTCTCGCCTTTCTGTCCCTTGTCTCCTTCTTCTCCCTCAATCAGGAGAAACAAACAACAACAAAAACAACAGGGGGTTAGGTGACCAAAGATGACCCGCATCTACCTGCAGTGAAGAGAGGAAGAGACAGAGAGGAAGAGACAGAGCGAGAGAGGAAGAGAGAGAGGAAGCGAAAGAAACACTCGTCTACTTACAGGTCCAGAGAGGTGCCTCAGACCATGAGCTGTCATCACCTGGAGGGAAACAAGATGACGGCTAAATTAAACCGCGTCATTACATCTGGCAGCGCAGGCTCATCTCCGGGCCGTCGGGGCTCCCAGGATGAGTCACGACGCGTCCTTGCTTTCAACTGTTGGAAGCGACGCAGCGGTGGGCTCTCCGGCATCTGTGCCGTGCACCGCGCGCAAACCGAGTGACTGACAATGAGATCGATTGCATTTGAGGGCTACGGGACGCCGTGGCTGACAATTGAGATTAATTACGGCGTGAATATGAGGGTTATTGTCGTAGCATGTGTTGTGTTGGGTGATGAGTATATGCAGGGGGGTGGTGAGCTAAATCGAGCTGCTGCTTGTGTGAGTGTGTGTTTTGAAATATTTTCTTATTTCAACATCATCCTTGCAGCCGTCGGTTCAAAGCCATCTGAAATCATGATCGGTGCCCTGCTCAGACACCAAAGAAAGCTAATTTACCCACTGTCAGCGATCAAAAGAGTGAAGCTCTCTAGACCTTCACCGGAGGATGACTCCCGACGGCTTGGACATGGTCTACAGTTCTTGAAGGACAGATCATCTGTAGCTGGCTTCTGTACTCCTCTAATCCTGAGGTTTTCTCTCTCCCTATCTGTGTGCTCTCTCTCTCTCCCTCTCTCTCCCTCTCTCTCTCTCTCTCTCCGAGGTTGGGTGCTGCCATGTGTGAGTCTTGAGATGCTTAGCGGACCTACGTGTTCTCCAGCCCCTTGGGGAGACAGATCGGTTGAGCTTTAATTCAATGTTCCCCCTCTATGCCATCGCTACAGTAGTCTCGGCATGGCCTCGTCTGTCAAGGAAATACTTCCATGGTGCCACAGCTGGGTTGAGCAGGAGAAGGCACGGGAGCTCTCCCCTGCTGCCTCCCCTGGACCTCCTCTCCACCAGAGCTGAATGCTAATCCCGCGCTAATGACATTCGAAGCGAGGATAACGCTCAGCAGCACGATGTCGAGATGGCAGCAAATAAAGTCGAAGGTGGCCCCTCCTCTGCGTGGAAGCAAGGGGGCCCCTACTGATCCCAGTACAAACGACTCCCATTACGCGCAGCATCCACAGGCTTCAGCCGCTGGGCTCTTAGAAGCTTAAAAGCCTGCCAGTCATGTGTCCTCGGCTGCGAGTGACGGACAGGCTGTTCTGGCAGTGCCTCCGTCTCACCTCACTGAGAATTAGCCCCTCAAAAGTCTTGCAAGGAAACAGAAAAGCAGGGGAAAAGGTTTGTAGAGCAGGAATAATGGCCCCCATGCTTCCCCCCCCCATCCCCCCCCACCCCACCCCTAACCCCCCCCCATGCAGGGGAGAGAGGGAATGTCTTGACGTGGTATCGAAATCAAAGGCTATTTCCTTCCAGCTTTCAACTTTTCTTCTCTCAGAGAGAGAGCGAGAGCAGCTTGAATATCAGGGAAAGGATATTTCGCTGTCGGGAGTGGAGTAAAACTTCAATTCCTGCCAACTGGCTAAAACATTAAAAAAAAAAAAAAAGCTTACTACCAATTGCAGGAACAACGTCAAGCTATCCAACAAATGAAATTAAATTTCTAATTATCTACGGATTAGGACTGTAGTGAGAGGAGGAGCATGCAATTGATTTCATAGACTAATAACCTGCCTATGTCTGGATCTGTTGTGTGCAAACCAAAGATTGTCTTTGATAGCACCGTCATTATAAAGCACTTCAGACACTACAGACCATCCAACTGGTAAAGGTGGGGTTGTTAATTGAGATCTAATTGAAAAAGTGATTGCATTCAGTCAAGCTATTTCATTTCTGTACACTAAGTCTCATTTAACTGTTGCTAACTTAATTATCGAAGAGTACTGTTGTCAAGACCACCAACAATCAACTGACACAGTGAGTGGATGAAATAATGAATAGTGTGCTGGATACACGTACAGTATACATAACATATATATATATACAGTCATTCCTGCATAGCTTAACTATAAAGTTGTATTCAAACTGCATATATTTTTTACACACGTTTTCCAATTTGTACCTGTGTATGTGTTCATTGGGATTTTAAAATAATCACAGAGCTTTGAAAACCACCTTACAGGACCTTGAATGGTTCATACATAAACATACCTCTCATCTCAGTCAATGTGCTTGCAAAAACATGCTCCTCACAGTATCATTGGCCAACCCATATCCAAGATAAATAAATAATGTTCAAAACAAAACAATATATCGCATGAGTCATGACTTTAGTCAAGCTCTCTTTGTTTTCTCCACTAATAAACAAATGCAGTGCTTTAAATCAGGGACAGGTGGCATGACTTCAACTATCTTATAGGAGTGTAAACAATAGCGGGGTTTCTTGTGCTTTTTCCAGTGGCTCAATTGGTTAAGGGTGCATTCACATACACCTAATTGCCACTGGACTCTAGGGCATATATTCTGAGATAATGTTTGTTAAGGGTGTAACAAATGCATACGAAAACAAATCGCATTGCGAGAAATGGAGCGAACATAAAGGGCACCTGGAGAACAGAAGAAGGGAGGCGGAAAACACCAAGAGTGTCCACTTTGTTGCTTAAAGTACGGTCATATGTAGATTCTGAGGCTAGCAACCCCCATGACAGCAAATCCACTGTTTCAGCATCTGACAATCGTTATGGCAACAGCCCTGACCCAAACAGTGCGATAGAAAGTGTTTTTAAATATATTCATGGGGGGGAATTTTGCACCCGGGCTGGGATAAGGCAGGTAGGATCTTTACATATTTGGGATTCCTGGACTCATCTTTGTAAATATGCTGTGGATTTTGTCTTGTTTGTTCAATAGAGCTCCCTTCCTCTCACTCTGCTTCAAACACGTTTTATATGAAACTGTGAAAAAGACATAAACTGCGAAGAGATCTTTGTGTTTTGTTTGTGTTTTTTTCATGTGTTCAGTTCTTCACTCCAGGTATATATCAGGTCAGGACTGATGAAGGGCTGCTCAATTCATATCGCATATGCTCAGTCACTTACTCTTCTATAACTGACTTAAAGGGACGCTAATGTAAATGTCAATGTTTCCAACGGGAGAATTCTGGGATCTACTGTTTCTCTTTTAGCTGTGTTGTGCTAGGCAGGCTTTTATTTTGAAGATTTATGCTACGACA
>NC_137910.1:23845205-24072705 GCF_963457725.1 Sprattus sprattus | reverse complement strand
GTGTTAATTATGCCTCTGCTGGGATCCTTTGTTGCGTGCTGGCAATAAAACATTGACTCTGCTGTTTAAATGTCAGCAACATTTATCAGAGCTGAGGTCAATTACAGCACACTTCTCTCCACTCTCCTCATGTTAGATTCAGATATAAAAGATGTCTTTCAGGGACATGAGGGACAAGACTTACAGCCACACCACCACAATCAGCAAAGAGACCTTCACCAGTGAAACTGACATCCACTCACCTTGAGTTTGGTGGAAAATGACAAAGTGAGAATAATAATCTCAAAGCAGGATCTGAAGAGAACCCTCCCTAACCTCTTGATGTTCATAATGGCACACTTGGGTTAAAAGTTTTATAAGTCTAGGGATGTCATGACATGTAATTATATTGATATAAAAGCCAACAGGCATGGCTTGCGCAGCAGTGGGAGATGGCTTGACTATGACCAGAGTGTGTACTAAGCCATGAGACAAATCTTGACTATGACCAGAGTGTGTACTAAGCCATGAGACAAATCTTGACTATGACCAGAGTGTATACTAAGCAACTAGAGAAGTCTTAACTATGACCAGAGTGTATACTAAGTTCTGAGAGAAACCTTAACTATGACCAGAGTCAGGGACGGACTGGCCGTCGGGCATACCGGGCGTTTGCCCGGTGGGCCGAGGTGCAATATGGGCCGATAGTCCCGAATTTTTATTTTTTATTTTTTTCCCCATATAATGGTATGACCGGCTGGCCCACGAAAGTAGTTCATCAGCGGCCCTACTGACACTGGGCTGGGCCAATCACATCCCCTGGGCTGACCCAACACAAACCCCTTTCGATTTGGACCTGCCTACATAATGCATTAGGACAAACTCAGCGTGGCCCATGGCCTTGACATGCTTGACACGCGCACGCTAGTCTGCGGCCCATTGGCTGTCTTCTTGAGTGACTAGGGGCTCGTCCAATCATATCAGCAAACACCTTCTACCTTTAGCTAAATGTTTGCCACGGCAGGGCAATCATCAGCTCCCGTGGATGACAGTGCGGGTGGCTACAGCCAGGGAGATACGATACAACGACCTACGGTAAGCTTACTGATCATGAATTAAAACGTCTCTAAAATATGTTTGACTTAGGACCTATGTTCTATGGCCAAGTTCGTTTGCATTGTAAATACAAGACAAGTCTGTAGCTGTTGCTAGCCCTCAGCCTACTGTACTCTGAAACAGCCAGCCGTTAGCCTACACTCTATGTTGTGTGTTTGAGTGGTGCGTGGTGCCATGTCAATTGTTCCGAAAGCCCAGTATTCCCAAACCCTGGTATTCCGAAAATATGAAAATATTTGTCCAGATACCGAATTATGATAGCCCGTTATACGCTCCAGTTCCCCCCCCCCCCCCAAGTTCAGGGGCGTAGTTCAAACGTTAATGCCACCTCATCAAGCGCGTTTCCTACAGGAGGAAATAGACTCCCTTCTAGAAAAGGGAGCAATACAGCCTGTCCTCTCGGAGACGAGAACAGGGGGTTCTTCAGTCGCTATTTTCATGGAAAATATCGACCGATCTTATACCTCCGTATTCTGAACAAAGCTTTAAAGTGTATGATGTATATTGTATTGCATTTAGATTAATTAAGACCACCACCTTAACACACAAACTCTTGTTGAACTCATAAAGTAGTAGGTTCAGTGACGTGCGGTGAGACAGCTGTCTTCTGGAGCTTCTGCGAGCCCGTGAATCAATGTTTCGTTGGAATCATGATGTAACGTTGTTGTAGCGGGAATACAGCAATGCTATTTTCTAATTGGCAGGTCATATGTATGATTCTAGACTTCGCTAAGCACTGAAGCAACTGAAACGGTGAATTTTGATCACATTCAGCTAAGTTAACAGGTAAAATGGGAGAAAAATAGGGCGTCTTTAGGCCGTCCTGCCTAAAAGTAGGGCGTCCCGTTTCTTCTTATTTTTTAATAGACTATAGGGCAGACGCCCTGCTAGCTATAAGCCTGGTTGGTGTAGACATTCGAGAGACCAAAAAGACTGAAAAGGTGTGTTATCGAATTTAGTGGGCCGGTCTGGTTCAAAATGCCCGGGCTGATTTTTTTGTCCCAGTCCGCCCCTGACCAGTGTAGAGTGTATACTAAGCAATTTTAAGAAATGCGGCCTGTCTACAGAGTATCCTTCTAGTCATTAGGCTACAAACCACATCTACAACCTATACGTATATTATGTGTGTGTGTGTGAGACAGAGAGAGAGAGAGTGTGTGTGTGTGTGTGTGTGTGTGTGTACGTGTGTACGTGTGTACGTGTGTACGTGTGTGTGTGTGTGTGTACGTGTGTGTGTGTGTGTGTGTGTGTGAGTGTGTGTGCGTGTGTGTGCACGCGCAAGTGCATATTATTTCATGCCTCTGGTGAGCTACAACACCCCAGGGTTTCATGAAAATTATTGCAGACCTTTTGCAAAAGCACTGTACCTAATTACCATCTGCCAGCTCGGAGATGCCTGATTCAGACTGCAGGGGAGTATATAGGTGTTTGTGTCTGTGCAAGTGTGTGTGTGTGTGTGTGTGTGTGTGTGTGTGTGTGTGTGTGTGTGTGTGTGTGTGTGTGTGTGTGTGTGCTTGTGTGTCTGTGTATGTGTTCTTGTTAATTCAACTGTGTGTATTTTTGTTTGTGTGTTCATGAGAAACTGTGTGTGTGTTATGTTTGTGTGTTTGTCTGTGTGTGTGTGTGTGTGTGTGTGTGTGTGTGTGTGTGTGTAAGTGTGTGTGCTTGTGTGTCTGTGTATGTGTTCTTGCTAATTCATCTGTGTGTATCTTTGTTTGTGTGTTCGCGAGAAAATGTGTGTGTGTGTTATGTTTGTGTCTTTGTGTGTGTGTGTGTGTGTGTGTGTGTGTGTCCATGTGCATCTGCGTAGGTGGCCTCAAAAACGCTTAATATTCCAAGCAGATCAGCACTGCTTGACTGAGGGGAGCCAATAGGAAGGAGACAGGGAGCGTCCTTCCCTCCCCCTCCCCAGGAGGGACACACAAGGGCAGTGAGAGTGGGGCCGCCACCGCCCCTGATGGCAGACCCCGCTACTCTGGAATACCTCTAAAAACATTTTTCCTGTAGGTCACCATCAGACGGGGCAAAGTGAGCGTGCCCGGACATTTTCAGCCCCTTCCCATTCTTTTTCATCTTTTTGATTTGTGTAATCTAACTCAACGAGCTTGACCGGGTGGACAGCGCCAGCCTAATAAAGACCAATTTACCTGAGGGGAGGCCTGTCACATCATATATTCATAAAAAGGAGCCATTTCAATGTGGCGCACCCGACAGGGTCATTAATGTCAAGTGAAATGATTCATTATAGATGAAAAGAATATGCTGATGAGACCACAGCTCCTACCTTGGTGCCTGCCCCTTCACCGGACCCTGAGGGACCCTGTAGGTGACACGCACACACACACACACACACACACACACACACACACACACACACACACACACACACACACACACACACACACACACACACACACACACACAGATTAGTGGCAGGAGATCAGAGATGTTTTCTTACAACAATTAGAAAAGCTCAGACACATCACAAAAGCCTGCGTGACTCTCAACAACGCTTTTTAAAACTGAACGTCAACAAGACATAATGAGATAAATCTGTTACAACTGTCAGTGCAAAAAAAATAAATAAAAAACACAAGCAAAGGGAAGGGAGAGTCAGTGTTGAATGTTTAGTGGCTGTCCATCAACTATCCGCATCTGTGGGCATTCAATAATGAACTGTGAGACTGCTTTATACATGCTTCTAATAATTCCCAGGTCAGGGGTTCATCCCCCCTGAAACGGATAATGAAATACATTCATGAATCTATGCAGAGGGCTCCCCTGGGCGAGAGGTAAAAGGGAAATGCATTGGTAGCTGGGCTACTGCTAGTGCTGTACGGCCAAACGGAGAGGATCTACCGCAAGCATCAGCACCTGTGAGATAGGTCAACTGGCCTATCGGCTGAGGTAAATATCTGGCCAGAAAGGCCATGGTAAACAGTACAGCACTGAGCCCCCCCGGGGTTGTTTTTTTGGGGGGAGGGGGGCGTGGAGTGAGTGTGTTGGGGGGGTTGCAGTGGAGAACAGAATAGACTGGGGGCCCTGCCGTGCCTTGACTCCCGGCACGAATTTCAGTGCGGATAAAACAGACAGGTGACTCATGAAATGCCAGCGTCCGCCGTGCCTGGCACATGCCACGGGTATTATCAGGACACTGCCATTTACAAATGTCACCCTCCTCCTACTCGCTCCTCTTCTCATGCCCGCACTCCCTCCCTCCCTCCCTCCGTCCCTCCACATCACCCTCTTGGTGTCCTACGACGTTTTGAGTTATTAAGGCAGCAGACAGCAGCCCGAGTCATGTGGGAGAAGCCTAATGGTCAGTTCCTGGACTGCGACTCGGATAATTGGAGCCTACCGAGGCTGGCGACCGCGCTTGATGAATCATTAAAAAAAAAAAAACGAGAAAGACAAAGAGAGAGATAGAGAGAGAGAAAGAGAGAGAGATAGAAAGAGAGAGAGCGAGAGAGAAAGAGAGAAGAGAATATTTCTCATTAACAAAAAAATGTAAAAGCCAGGCAGTGAAGCATGAGGATAACTGTAAATCTTGTAGAGTCTGAAGGTTTAGGACACGACTGTGTTAATTTGGATCAATAAACACGTATGAGCCACGTTCCAGGTGATGTACGTGTGCGCTCGCATGTGTGTGTGTGTGTGCGTGTGTGTGTGGCTGGGTAGGTGTGAGTGTGGAGGCTGAGGGGATTAGGTGTTTGATCTCTGGATCGTCAGGACGGGGGTGAAATGGGCTCTGCACGACTCCACCGCGGGGGTGTGTGTGTGTGGGGCGGGGGGGGGTGGGTTGACGCTTGACGCATTTGTCTTATTGATTATTGGAGGCCTCCCGACGTGCCGACCATATTTCAAAAAGTAAACTAGGCCTTTTGGGCGGATTCATAATACCCATCAATAACCTCTGTGCATGACAGTGCTCTTAATATGCCCCCCCGAGTATCACACACACAAAAAGTAATTTAATTGTGTGCCACGCAACAGTTGATGGATGAACCAGGGAGATCGATCTGCAACCACTAATTCCCCAAACAGACGCTTAACGCGCGACAGCAGCCCAATCACTGACAGGGAATATCTGCACTGCGATAGGGCCTGTAATGAAACAGCACTGCGAGGGTTGACACAGCTTATTACGAGCAGGTTTATCATTAGCGGTGGCGTGCGCTACCTGCCATGGCTGGGCCGTCAGTGTCGTGGGGTGCGTTCCTTATGTGTGCTTGCTGTAATCCCATAACCTTCCTCCCTCGGCTTGAGGCAGATGAAGGCAGGCCCGTGTGGAGAGAAACCCACACCAGGCACGAACTATACAGTTCTGGTTTTAAATATCCAGCAGCAGGTGAATCTATGTGTTTGTTTTAAAATAGCTGGCTTGCAGGGAGAAGCCTGCTGGGAGTTGATGGATTGGAGCTACGCAGGAGAAAGGGAGTTGTGGGAAGACCACTGCGGGAGGACGGGGGGGAGGAGGAGCAGGTAGAGTCTGACTGGAACACGGCACAGAGAAGCTGCAGAGGAGCTGTCAGTGAAACACATTGGGGGAGGGTTACGGGGGGGGGGGGGGGGGGTAATCAGAGAATTTCATACTTACAGGTGGCCCTGGCTTCCCAGGATCTCCAGGTTTTCCTCGACGGCCCTGCAAGAGAGAGAGAGAGCGATATAATAAAATACATAGAATGATTTAGGTAACCGATTGCACATATTCGTAGATAGATAGGAAGAGAGAGAGATAGAGAGAGAGAGAGAGTAAGATAAAGAGAGAGACACATTGAAATACATGGAATGATTCAGGTAGACAGATAATAGATAGACAGGTAGATAGATATTGTAGTAAATTTCAGCATACATCTTTATATTAATGTGATTTCCTTCGAGAAAACAACTGTGTGTGGCAATGGAGATTTCTACCTCATCATGCACTTGTTGTTCTCACACTGAGTTGAGTTAATGGTTAAAGAGGTCATAAGGTCATGCTAAGGAGCCTCTTCGACAGGTTTCTGAACTTAAGGAAAGAACTGGAGCCTGACAATCTTTGTATGGTCTGTGTTAGTCGCGAGTTGCCTTGTAAGACTAGAAACTTCTGTCATAATCCAAGGTTGTGTGGGTCTGTGCCCTAACATGATTTTTTTTTTTTTTTATTTAGCTATGTGCATCTGTTTCTTTATCTGATTTACGCCTTTTGTTGTAGTATAATAGTGTGGACATCCAAGCACAGCCTTCGGGAGGGATCTTGGCAAGAGACTGAACAACACCTCTACTCCTGACTGTCTGATTTCCGACACAGTTCTATCTAATTCGTAACTTCATCAATTCTGGATGCTGAAATCCTGATCCAACAACACCTGGGAGTTACGTCTTCTCAGACAGTTTACATTCATTTTCAGGTTGCTCAGTTAAGAAACACAATCCAATACAAAAGAATTCCGGGGGAAAACCATCAGATTTCACCAAAATCGAACAATACATAGATAAGATAAAGGGAGAGACACATTGAAATACATGGATGTATTATGGTTAATACATAGAAATATAGACACAAATGTTGACATATCTCTAGCCAGGTGGAGAGATAGAGAGACAGGGAGACAACAAAACGACCACAAAGAAAAAGAGATCAAGGATTAGACCCTGACAAAGATGAAGAAAGCGAAGGACAGTGGACAGACACACACTGACAATGAGAGAGAGAAAGAGAGAGAGGGAAAGAGAGAGAGAGAAAGAGAGAGAGAAAGTGAGAAACAGCAACAGGTCCAGCACCGGATCTGACTGCTAGGCTTTGATGCTGCTAGCAATTAGGGGCCATGCAGCTCCTCTTGTCGCATTGGTTAATTTGCTTTTAATTAACAGTGAGAAAACAGCTTAATTGCCCTGCCCTGTGTGGTGCACCACTCCTTTCTTACCCCTCTGGTTTATCGCCTCCCACCCAGCTGCGTCTGTCCCTGGCCACATCAATCAAGCCCGCGACGCTGTGACAAACAACCCCAGGCCAGCGGCACACAAGCGCGCGCACACAGCAAATAGGCAGATAGAGCAGGTCATTCATAACCGTAATCACAGTCATTAAAGCTGTGTCTGTACAGTATGTCGTCGAAGACTGACGTGCCATTTACACATGATAACAACTTCCATTATTTATGTGTTTTTTTCATCGTGCCTATTTAAAATGCAGATATCCGTGTGAGATAAGACCCGTCACATGACACCGACGAGCCTTATAGACAGCTTTTGGAGACAGCAGTGGCTGTGAGGGTGTGGGGGAGGGGGAGCTGCCCCGAAGGAGGGCTTTCAACGGCACCCATTCATTCTCAAATTATAGCGAATGCCCCACTCAAACAAAACAGAGCACAGAATTCCAACAATGAGTGCCGGGACACTTTCAAGTGTTTCATTCAGCATACTGACGGCATCAGATGAGCCCAAGCCATAACAACGGCCTTGTCTTGTGTGCCGAGGCAGTGTTTGCAGATATCGATGGTCGGGTTTTGGGGGGGGGGGGGGGGGGGAGGGATTGGCGGGGGCTGCATGCTGGCGGATGAAAAAGACTGGCAGCGGCTCAGATAAAGGCAGCCGGCTCCCTGCATGTCCTTTGACATCACATTTCCATAGGCTTTGATTTCGTGGGGGTTTGGCTGGGTTGCCACGTTTCTCAGAGAAGGAGAAGAACTGCTTCTGGAGAGAACAGTGCCACTTTTAATTACGCCACTGTATGTGTGTGTTTGTGTGTATACGAGATGGAGAAAGAGAGAGAGAGAGAGAAAGGGGGAGGAAGAGAGAGAGAGCGAGAGAGAGAGCATGTATGTTTTTGAGCACATCTGTTGTATAACTGTGCTTATGTAATACTAGCAATGAGTTTAAACATGTGTGTGTTTGCCCTTGAAGGTTTGATACATACATAGGCCAACGTGGGTAGTAGCTCATGAGATGCAGGTTTTGTGTGTGTGTGGTCTGTTGTGCACTTGTGTGCATCCTTGTGAGGTTGTGGCTGTCTGTGTGTGTGTGTGTGTGTGTGTGTGTGTGCGTGTGTTTGTGTGTGTGTGTGTGTGTGTGTGTTTGTGTGTGTGTGCGTGTGTGAGTGTGAGTGCGTGTTTGTGTGTGTGTGTGTGTGTGTGTGTGTGTGTGTGTGTGCGTGCATGTGTGTGCGTTAATATGTGCGTGTGCACATGTGTGCCTGTGTGAGTACGAGCCGAGGGAAGTTGTTCAAACTATCAAACGAGGAAGTGAAGTAAACATCGCCCTTAATGATGAGAGAATGGTTTGGGGTGTGTCTCGACAGTGGGATTAACCCGCTCCCTGAGTCAGATCAGATGCCGTTTGAAGTTCCTTTCTTTTCACGCTGTTCCTCCTTATGAGCATTCCTCTGTTGACAAAACAATAGACACGGTCTCAGCCTGAAAACCATGGCGGTGTGAATGGAGTGTCGGAGAGGCTTTCAGCAGCATATGATATAAAAATAAAAAAAATAAAAAATGCTTCAGAGCTCTTTCTTTTCTCTCTCCCCCGTCACCAGTGCGAGCATGAGCCTGATGAGGCACGACTCAATTACCATAGAAACAGCCTCTCTCCTCAAAAATCGACCACCTTTGATGATTTTGAACAACTAGATTCTATCACTCATTCTATCAGTGAGAGAGACAGAGAGAGGGAAAGAGCCAGAGAGGGAAAGAGAGAGAGAGAGAGAGAGAGAGAGAGAGAGAGCCATGAAAGAGGGAGCCATACAGGATAAATAACTATGGAGCATCCTCCAGTTGCATCTTTTCACTTAATCAAAGCTTGGTTGCAAAAGAGGGTGATTAGACTGCACCTTGCTCTGAGCGGGCACTGCGTCATCAAGAGCCATCTTGTTTGTTCCGGCTTTAGCCTCTGCCCCGGCCCTTTACTCCCCCAATCCAAAGCAGACCGCGGCCAGATAAGTCATTTTCACCCATGAATATTTCATACCATATTATTCCAAACAAGCCATGAATTATGCATTCTTGAATTATCTACCCTTTTTTCTGCCCTTAAAACACCTTGTGACCCTCACTGCACAATCTTCTCTATGGGTCTGTCTATATCTTTTCCATCCCATTCTATTCTGGGCTATTCTTTTCTATTGATTTGTTTGTAATGGTGTTGAAGCCATTAGAAAAAGAAAAAGGAGTAAATACCCGCTGTCAAAGTTATGCGCTTGGTTATTTCCACTCGAACAGTCGCACACTGTCATTACGCATTTCTCTTCTGATTTCTAAAACATATACATTATGTGGAGGGCAAATATTCCTTGGTGAGATAATAACAGTGCACAGTTAGTCTTATAGAATGGACGAAAAACCAATAGGCACATTAGTCTAAAAATGGAGAGTAATTATAACAGAAATATCCGTCAAAAGACCTCAGTGAGAAAACAGGCTGTCTCTGTGACTTCTTAATTATGGTTAAACTGTGCCTTAATCAGACTTTTTGTGGTGTGTCGACCTCGCCGCGACACATGAAACCCTCGGCACAGAAGATGTGGGCAACAGACTTCGGGAGTACTTGCCAATGTTTTGCATAGTTCTTACAGTAATGAGACAACTGGGTTCAAAACAAGTCTCTGGATGCTTGGCAATGTTCGACACGACTAAGGAAAGAAGAGCTTGAGACAAACAATGGAGAAGTCTGTCATATACTATGAAAGCTGTGGTTCATGCTTTAAAAGCAGTATTGGCTGGTAGTCAGATATATTATTAAGAAATACAGTACGTTTCTTTTAATTGTTAATATTATTATATACTGTATATTATTATTATATTATTATTACAAATACGTAAAAGCTGATCGATCAGATTAGACTGAAGGAGTGCATTTGCTGTGTGAAGGTGTTCCATGTTCCAGAGTGTCTGGGCTGTTGAGGGCAGATCTATTTGTCATGCCACCATGTGAGAATGAGTAATCCACTTGGTAGATATGGAGCATCTATGTATCTGATATAGCTGTTTCCTTTGACACACGATTGTTTTTCCTGCTTTTCGCCCAGACACTATCACCCTTAACTGCCATGCTTAGACCACCAAAGTCTGTCATAATACTACACATAAAAAAGTATGAGCATAGCATAGTTTGACAGTAAGGTTATCTCACAAACAAATACATTGTCTCCAGTAATATAGTGAGCAGACGTCATCATGTGGTATTTCCAGGCGCCTGCCACTGCTAATGGAATTACGCAGTACTCAACCCCCACTAAGAGCCTGGCGTGTGCACACTCACAGCACTAACAGTACGGGCAGCGTTTCTCTCTCGGCTAAAAAAGAGATAACAGCTTGATGGTGCGAGGAAAACACACACATTTGTAGATTTTTGCTGCACTTTCCCCGTCAACAACTTAAGAGCTCTACCAGTGCTCTCCGCACCCCCGCTACCCCACTCGCAGGAGCACCGCGGCCAATCTCGGTTGCTATGCAACGCTGGGTGTCCTATAAATTTGACAACATCCGTGCTCTTGATTATTATTTGAGCGCTGCGGTGGGAAGCCTTCCTTCAGGTCATTGCAGCAGATCAGAGTGAGGCTGCAGCTGGGGAGGGCTCACTCTGTGTGTGTGTTTGTGTGTGTGTGTGTGTGTGTGTGTGTGTGTGTGTGTGTGTGTGTGTGTGTGTGTGCGTGTGTGTGTGTGTGTGACTGTGTGTGTGTGTGTGTGTGTGTGTGTGTGTAGGGTAGCATAGAAAGCTGGGGAAGGCTCACTCTGTGTGTGTGTGTGTGTATGTGTGTGTGTGTGTGTGTGTGTGTGTGTGTGTGTGTGTTAGTATGTGACTGTGTGTGTGCACAGTGTGTGAGTTTTTGCGCGTACATCTGTGGGTAGATGTTTGCGCAGGTGGGGTGTGTGAGTGTGTGTCTGAGTCTGTCTGTGTGTGTCTGTGTATGTGTGTGCGGTTTTGCGTGTCATCGTGCTTTTGCTTTGTTGTGTGTGTGTTTGATGGTATGTGTGTGCACAGTGCATGTTTGTGTGAGCTTGCTGGTACATACACTCGTGTGAGTATAGTGTGTGGGTGCCCATCTAAGGAGGAAATGATGCAAGATCACTGCAGAGGAGCTGTCGGGAGTTGGGAGGAAAGGAGGAAAGAGCTGGTTGGAGCCGGCCTCTACAGCAGAGGCATGGAGGCATGGAGGCATGGAGGCAGCAGGCATCAGGCAGCGGCTCAGCCCTTCAGCACATTAACACTTTATCCTGCCAGTGCACTAATAGTGCCAATTCAGGCAAACTCGATACCCTGGGGAAGGAAGTGAACGCAGCCAGTCCCATGGCTCTTAAAATCGGAGATGTCCTACAGCGCTGGTTGCCAACCTCTCTAGCCCCCAGCACCCCGCCACCATACCCCGCTCTGATCCAATCAAGTCTCTTGTCTGCAGGCCTGTGGACACACACCCACACATACATTCACACACACACACACACACACACACACACACACACCCTACCCCCCACCCTAGTATGTGTGTGTGGCGTAAGCTGAGACAGGTTGGCACGCTGGCCATCGGAACGAGAGAAGTGTTCCCATGTCGCATCCTTCCGCCAGAGTCCAAAGAGCAAATAAACACGACGGATCCCACAGACTGCACCTTGTGAGCCCCGGCCATAATCCTGCACACAAATGTCAACAGTTCCACTCAAGACTGGTGGAGGGGGGGTCAGAGGAGTCCGAGCTGGTTCAAATGGGGAGAGTGGAGGGACTGGTGGCAGGGGGGTGGACATGGGGGATGAGGTGAGGCTGAGTGGGCCAGCAGGGTTGCAGTGGGGGGGCGAAGGCGAATGCGAAGGGGAGGGGAGGGGAGGGGAGGATGGAGGCTGCTTTGGTGACATTAGAGGAGATAGAGCATTTCAAAAGCTCCAGTAATCCTCCAGACGCACACTTCCCCTGTCAGGCAGGGTCAGACGATAAGCCATAGGAGCTGTGTGTAATGTGCGCCATTAAAACCCATCTCATCACCCACAGAGGGGCAGGCATGTGCACACTGGCATGTAACAGCTCCCTGTCCCAACCCAGAAGTCATAAACACACAAACACACACACATACATACTGAGAGAAACAGACACATACCTGTATTTCTCACTTATTTACGCAGATACATAGAGAAATACATGCGTTAACACACACACTTGCACACACACACACACACACACACACACACACACACACACACACACACAAACACACACACACACACACACACACACACACACACACACACACACACACACACACACACACACAATAAAGTCTCTGTTTTATTTTGTTTGTTGTATTCTTGAGTGCTTTATCTAAATTAAGCATTTTGCGTGAGGAATGTAACCGGCCTACACAGCTTGAAAAACAGCATAAATCTCTCCACTAATCTGGTCAGTATTTATCTGATGTTTAACATAATTAGCTTGTAATTACCAACCCTGAAGTATCCTCTTTAATATCACCGCCATCATTTATCTTACGCCACTCCATAAACGCCTGATCGAACTCCGTAAAGCTCTGTAAAGCACACAGAACAGCTTTAGGAATCTGCCAAGTGCTACTCCTTCAGGGTCAGATCGTTGATTTCAACAGCGTTTGAACAACGTTTTCTCGTTCCTTCGAAACTGCAGCCCATGGGCCCCATTTGAAAGATGGACAGCTCTCCAATCTCACCACGGAACCCAGAACCAGGGGGGTCTTGAGTCAAAAACACAGCTATCTTATCCCCCTGCACACATAATGACAGTTACGCCCCCTCACTGAGCTTTGGACCTGAGTCCAATGAGATGTTCAGAATGAAGCACCGATCTTCTGTATGTTTTTTTTCTTTTTTTTCTTTTTTTTACATCAGCAGCAGAAAAGCAACACAAAAAAACCCTGCCCTCGCTAAATTGCCCGATGACACTGACAGCATGAGCAGGACAGAAAATTGCCAGAAGATTGTCCTTCCTCACTGTTAGGGCTCTGAGATTTTAGCAGACGGGAGAGCGAGCGACAGGCTCGGCAGGGAAAATAAGAACAGCAGGAGCATTTGAAGAGTGGCCACACCGGCAGACTCCAGCCAAAAGTGCCAGAGAAACTGGAGGAGATGGAGATGGAAAAAAGCTGAATAGCATCAGCAGCCAGACGCCCCCTCTGCCACAAACTCCACCATTACCCCAGCCAATCCTCACACCAATGAGAGAAGTCATTCACAAGTCATTTGCCACTTGGAACAAAACAAAAGCTTAATTTTATTCCACAGAATTGGGACAGTCTTGAGGACAAAACACACCGCAGAGTCGCCAGGAGAAACCACACTGGGCCCTTCGACACGCTGCATATGAAGCAGCACTGACACTCCCGTAGGAAACACCAGCTGACACATCCAGAGCTACGAGAGCCACGAGACACAGAAGACAAGTCATAGGAACACAGTGATGCCTTTTGAAACCAGTGCGCTCATGACACACTGCTTCTCTCCCACCTCTCTTTGATGTAAGCATAAGAACGACACAGAAGCGTCCGCTCTGCATCTTCACACCCTATATCTATTCCCTGGCGCCTCTCGCCTGTGTGTGGCCTTTCAGTGACAACAGAGGGAAGACATCAGCGCAGAGAGGCAACATATAGAAAAACAGACGCCTTGGATCTTCTCGTCCGAGAATCCATTTGTTGAGACGCTTACCTTTCCTATCAGGGCAGTCATTATTCCCTGACTCCGGCAATTACCCTAACTGTCTACCGGCAGCATGCAAACATTGCTAATTAATTGCAATAATTAAGATTAATTCCGAAATGTCATCCCTTCTCCCCCGTGCAGATGTTTCTGCATCCTTCACACATAACTTTTTTGCTTGGCACGCAGCAAAACTTTCTGAGGGGAGCACTCGAGGGAGGCATCTAAAATGTTCCACACTGCTCCAGCGGGTTTACCCAACCACAACTTACAGTCTCCCAACCTGCAAACAGAATTCACATTTCTTTGACAATGTGGCACTTCGGTTATTCAGAAATAAACTGAAAAATAGAACGAAAAAAGCACAGTAGAGCAACACCCTGCTTGATTCACCAAACAATTCTGACTTAGGCCATTAGACCCACTCTTTGTGAAGCATTTAAAAGAGCAGAAAAGGACTAATGGATCTAAAAACGAAGTTAACGCGAGGTGACTCATCTCTCATTTTCTATTTTCCTCACCATTTACTCATTTCCAGAAAAAGAACAATAGATTAAGTGAAAAAAAGAGTGAAAAAAAACCTTCAGCTATCATCTTTAAATGCCAGCAGACTTGGTACTTATCAACATTCCTGCAAGCAGAGAGGAGGAGAGCCAAGGTGAGGCAGAGCAGATCAGTTGTACCTGGGCGCCATTGATTTTTCACATCTCTTTGAGAAATCACAGCAGGCTGCAGGTCATGCTTAATAGATCACATTTTGAAAAGGGTGGTTGGCAATGGGGTGGATGGGGTCGGTGGAGGAGGCTGCCGGTCGCAGTGCTGGGTGGATGGTGGTGGTGGGGCGAGAAGCAATCCACCATTCCTGCCTGCCTTTGCGCTGGATGCCACATTGCCTCTCCGCACTCAACACCCCCCATCCTACACCCCCGTGAAAATGCCAAACCTCGGAGCTCGCAGCGAGCCCTGCTACTTGGAGAAGCCTCAATAAAACAGGATTTGTTCCAGTTGTTTACCAGGGGAGGGTGGTGGTGATGGTGGTGGTGGTGGTGGTGGTGGGGGGTTGAAGAGCAGCGGCCGGGGCAGGCAGAAAACCGCTAAAGCCGACAGCTGCCTGGCAGGCTCTCAAAACACAGCTTAGCTTCTTCTCTCTCTCCTCGTGCCCCGGGTGTCACACTAGGCACTCACCGACTCTTCAACGCCCCGAAGAAAGAAAAAATTCTGATTATTCAGACTGACTGGCACTCAGGAGCACGTAGATGCAACCAAAATGGCCGATGCTTAACCTTTCCACAAAGCCTTTTATTCACTGCCCCAATCTCAATCATCGCCGGCTCTGAACAAGAGATTTACCGGGGGCTTTTTTTTACAACCACTAGGTGGCGAACTTGTTTCATGTTTGGAGACCCAGTGCTTGCAGGAGGAGGAAACGGAGGAAAGGTGGCATGGAGAAATAAACGAAGCCAAGGAGAGGCTGGCATACATCGGTAGTGCATAAATATGCTGGCTTGAGTCCAAAAATAGATATCTTTGGAGGAATTCTGGGGAAAAAAGTTTCATGGTGGACATATTTGCAAAGTATGATTGGCTTTTCCATGTGCAGATTGTGTGCATGTGAGTGTGTGTATATGTAAGTGTGTGTGTGGGTAAGATAGAGGGAGAGAGAGAGACAAAGAGAGAAAGAACAGAATCTGCTACAATGCAGGCTATTTCTACACATACAATGCACAAAACTATTATGAAAAGAAAAAGACTACATGAAAACCAAAGCTGAGCTTAACCCTCTTCTGAGGCAGAGGGAAGAGAATACCTCTCTCTCTTGTCTTCTCTCTATTTCTCCCTCCTTCCCTCCCTCCCTCCCTCTCTCTCTCTCACTCCTCCAGGTCCAGAGTCTTGCAGATCTCCTCTGATGGACTTTAAGAGCTAATTGACTTTAACAGCTAGTAAGAAATCTACAGAGTGCTAATGCCATTAATGAATCTGAATTTTTATGCTGGCTTGGGCAGTGAACCTCCGTTTAAGTACCCGCTTCCCTTTACACTCACAAGGCCAGAGGGATGCACATGCCATCTCGAGCCCAAACTTGGGGACACCGGAACGCACTCTCCCACCGAGTTTCACCAGAGGCTCAGAGTGGGCTTCCGGCCGCTAATGGATGTCACGATTGGTTCCGGCGTTCAGTCATTTCATGGTGTGGTCTCATCTGGAAGCGCCGTGTGAGGAGAACTGGATTCTGCCCTCTTACATCAACCTGTGTGGTTGGCTGCAGCCAGCTGGGCGCTCCTTCAGCTCTCCCCTCCTCTCTCCTCCTCTCTCCTCCTCTCTCCTCCTCTCCTGTGCTCCTCGCTGCGTGACTGAGATAACCGCCCCAGCCAAAAGAGTTCAGGACATTCTCCCTCCGGTGAAAAAGCCAACCTCGCTTCAGCCGGAGACGACACGATTGCCATTACCTTGTTTTTTTTTTGTCAAAGGAGCTAGGATGGGTAAACATATCTCAACTGTAGAGGATGCCAGTTCAGTGCCTGCCTGAGCTGCTGGTAGTGCAGGACGGGTTGTTGGCACAGACACAGATGTAAACGGATGTGATGTAGTGGAAGGCTGAAGAAAGGAGCAAAAGAGCGGAGGCCGTGTGTGTATGCGCGTGTGTGCATGTGTGTGAATGAGTGTGTATGTGTGTGTGTGTGTGTGTGTGTGTGTGTGTGTGTGTGTGTGTGTGCTCTGAGCGAGGAGAGGTGACCCACATTGCTCTCAGTTGTGACGCTTGCCCTGCCTGCCACCTCCACCTTACCCACCCACCGCTATGTCTTTGGCACACACACAGACAATACACACACACACACACACACACAGAAAAGCAGAAAGCAGCAGAGAAGAAACGCACCACAGGGGAAACAGGTAAACAGGCTCTCCTTCTTTGCTCCCTATTACCCTCCCCCCATGCAACAACTAAACAACAACAACAACAACAACAACAAGAGAGAAAAAGAAAAATGGAGATGCTAGGGAGGTGATAGCATTGGGGGTTGGGAGTTGGTGGGCAGGTGTACATTCGAGAGCTACACACCCGAACCAGTCTCTGTTTCGAAATCTATTTCGGTTGCAGTCAGTTGTGTCTGCTTGGAATCTTGGAAGAGCAGAATGGCGACCAGTCTAAAGGTTTTGTTAGCCTGGCCGACATGAAGCAGGGCTGTGTGGGACCCTGTGTCCTTTGACCTGCCCCCAGCCCCCCGGTGCCTCCTATCCATGCAGCAGACACATGCAAGGCTCCAGCTGAACACTACAGCTATTAGGCCTTAGCCTCAGGGAGTCTGTGTCAGGCTGATCTGACACACAGACCCCCGGGTCTTGTGGAGTTTTCTCTCTTTTTTTTTTTAAGTCCTTGTACTCGTCGTTGCTGCTTGTCGTCCTCCATGTTATGTGAAGCCACGTCCCCAGGGACGTTTCGGACTGTAAGAGTGTGTGAGCGTGTGTGAGAGTGTGTGAGCGTGTGTGAGTGTGTGTGAGCGTGTGTGAGCGTCTGCGAACAAGGACCCGAGCCGTGCTCCTGGTGTAAGCACAAATGCATTGACCTACATTAGCCCTGCTCAGCATTACCGAGTGAGTCATTTCACATCAGCACCCTTTAACATCCACACACACACACACTGAAGTGCAGACACACCGTCACATATACACACACACCCACACACAAAGTCACTTTCTAAACACCCACACAAAACATACACACCGGAACATCTACACACAGGTTAAAACAAAGACGCACACAAAAACATTAACTAAAAACACACAAATGTTTAATATGAATACTGGATACACACACACACCCACCCACACACACACACACACACACACACACACACACACACACACACACACACACACACACACACACACACACACACACACACACACACACACACACACATATACTCATACTCATACATACACTCCCCACAAACACACAACAGCCTAACACAGGAAGCCAGCACACACACAAACACATATAGACACACCTGAAAGCCCTCTATTCAGCAGGTGAACAATGTGCAATCAGAAGCGTAGCCCTCTCAAGGTCTTGCCCCTACTATGAGCCCCTGTAATTAATTGGCCGCTTAACGTGTGTTTATTGAGGACGAGCTTGGGTTCTGCTTTAGGGAGGCTCACAGGGACCAGGCTCTGACAGACAGATAAATCATAGCCTTGCACATCTGTGCTACGCCTCCATACACCCTACTCCCTCACACACATCCACACCCCAATACCCCCAAACACCCCCCCCCCCCAAAGACACACACACACACACACACACACACACACACAAACACCCCTTCTGCCGCTTATTCCCCTGCAGATGAGTCAAAACCAGAAGTCTTATTGGTGAAGAGCTCTCTCTCTATCTCTCTCTCTCTCGCTTTCTAACTCTCTCTCTCTCTCTTTGTGCCCACTGTGCTCTGCTGAGAAAGGTTACTTCTCAAAGCCGTTTGAGCTTGGTGAGGTATGCGCCTTCCGGCATTTTCCAGGTGCCACAGCATATTCCCCAGGTCACCCTCTCAGCCAGCAGCGGGACGCTGTAATTTAAACTGTAGTCCCCCCTCACTCCACAAAGGCTCCACACACACAAAACACACCCTCTCGTCTCCTCACTGTCAATGGTGCAGGGCCGAGGGTGAAGTGTAAATCTGACCGTAAAATTGCAGCTGTGAGATCTGCTGACCCCGTAAATTCCCCCACTGTCGCTCTGGTCACCGTGGCCACCGCCGATGTCCTCCACGCGGGCAGGGTCGGCCTATCCCATCACCCGCCTGCGGCAACCCGGAGCATTAGTCACGGATTACACCGTCCACATGCCGATAAGAGCAAATGGTTATCTGCATATGCTGGAGATGAGGAACGATCATCTAATGTTTCCCTGAACGCCCCCATGCTGATCGCTGCTGATCCCCCCTGTGACCCCCTCACACCAGAGGTCAGCTCGGTAAAGGTGTGGCACAGCGCACCACCAATGCAAGGGCAGCCGCAGCAATTTTTAAAGGACGTAGGGTCCTCCTTCCTCCTATTCCCCCCCCCCCCCCCTCTCTCTCTCTCTCTCTCTCTCTCCCTCTCTCTCTCTCTCTTTACCGGGCAGCCAAGTGCATTGTAAATAACCCAAGTAGCGTGCGCAGTATGCCAGTAAGACTCAGGGTCACGGGACAAAAGGGAGGCAAAAGTGGAGTGAAACTTTCAGCAAAGCGATGATGTCAACGTCCGTGCCGACGTGGCAGATTGAGAAAGGGGGGCTTACTTTCTTGAAACCGGGTGGAAAGAAAACTGCCCCCCCACCCCCCAAACCACACCCCCCAAGAATGTCATGCCGGCCAGTCATCCATGGCTTCTGCTCCTGACGGATATTCCTTCCTCCCAGGGATCACATCAGACGTTTACTGTTATGAAATATGTCCATTTTCACACTCCAGTTAGAACCTCTTGAAGCAGGTAACCGTAACGACGTAATGGCGCATTTTTAATGTTGTTTTTTTTTTTTTTTGTAACAGCAGACAGGGTGCGTGTGTGCTATAAATAATCCCGTGCCCTCTTCCTCCGTAAGGTCTTGACAGTAATGGGGGAATATCAACGGGAGGCCATTTGGATAATAACCCAACGCTACAGGTGCTGGGCTGGAGGTCAGTGGCATGTGTGCAAATATCAAGCCCGGTTCTTTTGACCTGCACAGAAGTGCATTGAAAACCTGGCTGTCGGCTACACATTACACACCCCACCGTCACCGCCGCAGCCGCAGCCGCAGCCGCCACCGCCGCCAGCTGTAAGTCTTTCACTAATCTCCAGCGCTAAACTGCCTCTCCTAAATTTAACAGACTCGATACTGTCAGTGGGTGACAATGACTGCTGTCTGACTGCCACAATCGAAGCGAGGTGAATCAAATCACATCAGGCGTTTTCTCTCTCTCTCTCTCTCTTTTCTTTTCTTCCGTAGAGGGAGAAGTGCAGGTGAAAGTGGCTCCAAACCAAGTTAGAACAGCTGTGGCGCTGTTGCGAATCAGATTTAGCTCGATAATCAACTGGGTGGGTGTGGGGGCGGGGGTGTTTCTTTATGACCAGGAAGAGCTTCGAGGGTGAATGATATCAGGTTGCCTGAAAAGTGAGCGGGCTGCGGAGGACACGGGGATGACTTTGTCACTCTGTGTGAGAAGCCACACCTCGCTATGACCTTGGACAGACCTTGTCTACATGCAGCGCGCCCGCAGGAAATGACACAGTGGGGTGTGTGTGTGTGTGTGTGTGTGTGTGTGTGTGTGTGTGTGTGTGTGTGTCTGGGTTTGTGTGTGTGTCTGTGTCTGTGTGTGTGTGTGTGTGTCTGTGTGTGTTCAAATAAAAACCTCTCCACATCATTATTTGTCTGTGTATGTATATGTGTGTGTATGGTCACTCTAGGGCACAAGTGTCTCAGTGTGTGTAGCTGTGCTGAGATGTAAGACGAGACGGGAGACGCGTCTGTCCCCAACATCCCACTCTGTGCTGAAGTGGGTAACAGGATGTCTGATGAGAGGACAGAGTGGAGGACATATGTCAGTGTGGGAGCAGAGGAGAGTGACAAAGGATAAGCACAAGACAAAGGGTGTGTGTGTGTGTGTGTGTGTGTGTGTGTGTGTGTGTGTGTGTGTGTGTGTGTGTGTGTGTGTGTGTGTGTGTGTGTGTGTGTGTGTGTGAGAGAGAGAGAGAGAGAGAGTGAGAGAGAGAGAGAAAGAGGGAGAGAAAAAGAGAGAGCGAGAAAGAGAGAGAGAGGGAGGGAAAAAGAGACAGCACCCACAGTGAGAAAATAAAAGAGAAAAAGACATGTGTGAGCTGCTAGTCTCATGGGCATACACACACACACACACACACACACACACTCACACACACACACACATACACACACACACAGCTGCTAGTGAGCAGTCATGTCATTCTGCATAGGAGGCTAGCAGTCCACTATAAACACAGCCACAAGCCACAACCTCAGTCAGATAGAGTTACCATCCTCATCCCACCCCACCCCACACAAGAGGGGCACTTTTCCTAGTCCATTCTGACTCTCACAGCCCTGCAGATCACACCATTATCTGGATTTCAAAAACAACTTGGGCCTTGTCATTGAGTAAAGACAGTGCTCTCCTGAGAAGTATAATGAGTACAAACAAGTATGAATACAAATTTGCTCTTTCAACAACATTAGATAGATTTGATTACAATTTCATTATATCATACATGTTTGTTAACTGAAATTAAGTACATTACCAAATAGATTAGTTCCATGGATTGAATGTACCTATCTACTGAATGCCTCTCATTGCACTCAGTGTGACGCTGTGCGAAAATAATAGCTTTTATGGGGTTGAAGAAACCCAGCCATGACTGTGAAGAATGGTGTTATACCGCGCGCCCTGTAACTCTGTGTCGCCATGCTCCAACATGAATCTTCACACAACGCTCTTGCTCCGGCACACTGATATCTCTCCGCAGAGAGACGCGCTGTGCTCCCCGAAGACGCGTGTTTCCACGTGCGAGCTGGAGCCCTCGTTCCGCGGCGGAATGCCTTCACCGTGACACAATGATTCCCATCAATTATGGATGGGCTTAAACTGATATCACGGCTGCTGGGCCCTCGCGTTCTGCCGGGCCCGTATTCTTTTACTTTCGGCTATCGTTCTTCCCCAGCTGCCGCGGCTCCGTCTGCTCCTCCCTGCAGGAGAAAAATGGCTTCTGACCCAACAACTGGCCCGCGGCGTTTCGCACACAAGTCAAAATCTTTTGTTTTTCTCTTTCACCCCTTTCTCTTTTGACACAAGCGTAGTCTCCTGGCTAATCATTAGCACATTTCCTGGTTCATATCTGATAGGGCTGAGAGTGCAGGGGCAGGATCCACTGGGCCACTAGACTGGTTGAGGAGTTTAGAAGGTTAGCGCCGGTTCAGTGTGGTATCTCTCAACGGTGAGATAACACCGGACGGTAATTGCTTGTGTCCTCTTGAAAAAGGTCTGCGAGCAAATTAAGTGTATGAAGGAGAGTCAGAGGATGAAACGTTATTTAGAGCACGGGTCTTTAAGTTGTTGAGAAAACAAATTACCTTTAATTGACTGTAATTACAGCAATTAATATCAACTTGAGATTTAATTTCTTGAGGGGGTTTCCCTTATTTCCAAGGGAATGTTCAAGCACAACGGTTTACAGTCAAACACTGCAGATACTGTAATTAGATGAAGACTATATAATTAGTCATTATTAGCTTAGCCATTATGAAAGCAGACTGGAAACTACAGAGACACGGGCTTATGAGCTGTTCACAGTACTGTAAATACAGCAATGCTGAATCCATATGCATTGAGGTACACAATTCTTTATCTTATTTAAAGTATATCATATCTTCAAAGATAGAGTAGGCAGGTGATGTTGGGCAAATGTGTGCACAGTGTGGCTTTGGCCAATGGATGGAGTGTTGCAATATTGAGTTCTCTTTTGAGCGGGTCAAAAACCTACACACAAGATTTGGAGTGTTCATGCTCACTAGAGAGCTGATGTTTTGTAGAAGTTGAACTGAAAACTGAGCTGGTAACCAAATGTACAGATGTCCTATCCCTCATACTTGGGTCAGGTGTTATGGCTGCTCATTTTTGTGCTCATTTTTCAAAAGCTTTTTTTGTAAACTATTGCCTTCTGCAACATGCCTCCTGTACCATAACATATGATGATCAGCAGCTGGTTAAACCCCATCTGTTTGAGAAGATTTTAATGATTATGAACGTTTAAGGCAAATTTACACCAGTGGACAGAAATTGATGTTACAGTTGAACAGGCCCCCAAAATTGAAAAGCTGCATGACAACATATCAGATGTCACGTCATACATACTTATATCACACCGGCAGTCTATGGAAGCTAAAATGATACGCCATCTACTCATGTATATGTTAGCCATATACATATTTGCATATCATTTATGTCTTAACTGTCTGTTCATTTTATGATTAATGTGTTAACAATGTTTATTTTCACATAATTGATGTCTACATTTTCTGTTCATTTTAAGATTAATGGCAATATTTGGTTAATTATTGTAGGCTATATTTATCTTTATCAAATATAACTGGTATACAGCCAGAAAAATACTTACTAAATTAATTTAATTTCCATTTATTTGCTTTCCTCTCTCTGTGTCCTCCCACCCCCAACCCCACCTCAACCACCATTGTTCTCTAAGTAAACCTTCCTTTGACAGAGACCTATGGTATGCCAACACACGACAGCACCCTGCCCATTGCCCCCTGACCTACGACCCTTCTCTGTTAGGCCTAGGGTCAGACTGGCCAGCGCCTCTCTTCCACCTGGTCTGTCTGAGAGGAGGTGAGGTGACTACAGGGTGGCACATGCTTCATTGTCAGGCTTGTACCCCTGTTATGCCCCATAATGGCTCTTCACCCTGACTTCTCCTTGCATCCCCACCACAAAGGCACATACCACAAAGCAACAGGCTCTGGGCTCGTCGCGTCACCTCTGGCCCCTACAGACCTGGGTTCAAATGCTGTGCTAACCTCTTGCTCCAAATGCAGCATCCTCTTTGAAGTGCCACGTGGGTGTGGGTTTAGGGGCAAATTCAGTTACATGCACCAGGCATGCTCAATCAACAACAGAATACATACATGAAATGAGGAGACAAATGGCACTGCCAATCTCAGCTCTGTCACCTCATCCTTACCTCTAGTTGTCTGGAAAGAATTTCAGTGTTCTAATTAGAGTTTAATGCATTTGTACCGAGGGATCTACTGCACAATTGATGGATACACGTCAAAATCCAGATCGGATGAGTTGCCCAATTGTATGCTGGGGATCGTTTGCTTATTCCAGAACACTCCTCAGGGGGATCACACACAAAAAATATGCAGACTTCATCCAGGCTGTGTGGTTTTAAGGCCTGGGAATTGCAACCATAAAAGGACAACGCAAGCTCTTGCCTTCCTGTATGTCTTCTGGTGATTAAAGTGCATTTAAAATGCAATACCTTAATATACACTTTACTTCCTGCAACAGACTTCAAAGGAAAAACATATTTACATAAACAATTTATGAAGCCGTGCATCGTCATAAAGCAAGATATAGCCGGTACACATTCCTGTCTTGTTCCCATTGAAAAATTAACCTTCGGTAGCTTCGAGGGCAACTTCGAAATGTCAACACGCTCGTCTTGAAGGCACTCTGCCCCGTAAACATTTAGCGCTAGGCCTGTTCATCGCACACTAATTAGCATACTATGGCAAGGGCTCTACGCCATGCCCTAAAACAGAGCTGTGAATATTTTTAAGCTGATATCTATTAATCCACAGCAGCCCACCGGCTTGCCCAGCGGTGAACACATGTCTGTACCCAGCCCACACATCATCCTGTGCCAGCCGGGCCGAGCAAGGCATGCTGGGAAACCTTGGCAGAACATGAAAAAAGACCATGTTCCTCTATGTTTTGGCCCAGAGCGAGGTTGATGCGCTGCCCAATCGCGTATGTTTGTGTGTGACTCCCCTGTCTCAGGCAAATGACACGCTGGTGAACATTTCGTTTTTTTTTTTAATGTTTTTCTTTTCTAGCACGGGGTTGGTTGGGGGCTGGGCTTGTGGGGGTACAATGAGCAATTTCTTGTCTTTTTTTCCTCATCTGAGTGCAGACTGTTGTTCCACTGTAAGTCTGGCTGCTGTCGTGGGACGGGGAATGGCATTATTCAGCCTAATTGCCATCCTGCTGTCCAGACAATGCCAACTGGTGCGTTTGAGTGAAATCTCCAAAATCCTCATTGTCGCGAGCCAGCACATACGTACACCCTCTGCTCCTCCTGGTCTCATGTAGGGCGCAGGAAATGCACTGTGACAACACGGGGCTTAGCACATCAGTACAGATGCTGATAAATATTTCACAAGGGCCGCCAACGGCAAAGGAGGAGGAAACCTTTCTGTTTTTTCTTTCTTTCCCTTTGCTGGTTCTTCTCCTCTTCCTCCTTCCCTCTTCCTGTTTGATCTCCCGCAGCGTGTCACACTGAGTCCCAAAGTCCTACTCTTTGCTTGCCATTCTATGTCAATGGCATCCATAATGGATGAAAGCAAGCAGTTCGCATTACTATTAATGCCGTCTCTTGGTGCAATCTAGGCGCAATGCATTATTATTTAAATCAGGTCCAACCCCCCCCCCCCCCCCCCCCCTCCCTTCGCTCCACTCACTGTAATTACCATGGGCTAAAGTGGGAATACAGTACCTCACGTTATTGTTTTAAGAAGTTAGATTCGCCCGTCCTCTTGACTGATTTGACGGCGCAGAAGCGGTGGAACCGTTAATTACCATCTGTGAAAGGACAGTTATAGTGTGGGTGACTCGCCGACCTCTCCGAAATAACTCTTCGGCGGCGATTGTCAAATTTACATTCAAGAAATATTTCACCGGGGTTGGAGCTGTCCTCTGCCTCACGTTTTTAAATTACCCCCTGACACAAGAGAGGTGACTCATACTTTTCTTAGTCATTCAATTGATCAGACTGCTCTGTGTGGGAAAGAAAAAGGAGTTTGGCGTGACATGTTTGACAGCTCCGGTGCTTCTTATGGTCACCCAGTAGCCCAATGGCTTATTTTAGAGGGGTTGTAGAATGGCCAAGGATAGCTTCTCAGATCGCTCCCGGCCGCATAAGATGGCAGCTCGGAGTGGGGCCAAGAGCAGCGTGGTGTAATCGTGAGCGAGAGATGCTAATTGGGTGAGAGGCTCTCACCCTCAGTGTCTCTGGTAAAAGACACCCCGATAATGATACATGTCCCCTCGTACTGAAATAGACCATGGGATCGCAAAAGACACAGGTTGGTCAACAACCTCTGGGGCCACATGTGACCAGCAAGTGGGCTAAAAATAAGGCGAAACTTTAGCACATTCACAGGCACTAGGAAGCCATCCAGCCATCAAAGAGAGTGTATTAATAGAGGCGGAGCTGTGTGTTTCTCCAACAAAACAACATACTCGGTGTTAATTTAAGTGTCAGGCTCTAAAGAAGTTTGCTCCCCTTGCCCAAGCGCACCGATTACCCACTCTGAATTCATTCATGTAAGAAATAAATGTTACTATATTCTCTGGCGGCTCCTGTGATTTTAATGAACACTTTGTGCCAAGCAGAAAGCTATTAGAACATAACGTATGGATTATAAACACAGCCTTTTGCAGCCCAAACCAATTAAAAAAGGTATCATTTGGGTTAAGCTTGACACCGCGGTTAGATTCTACGGGTGAAAAGTCAAAAGGTCGAAAGCCTCTTGTGGACCTTTGACATTGTGTTATACTTGTATCCTTTTTCCACAGCATTTGAACTAAAACAAAAAGTTCAGTGTAGGACTAAGACAACTTCCTAGTTGAAAGAGACGCTTTATGAAACAGTCAGCCTTATTTCCATTCTGCCAGTCTGTGTGGCCTGCGGTTCAACAGAAACTATGTGGTTTGTGAAACACCGGAATTTTTCACGTTTCACACTGACGGTTAAGAGTAGGCCAACACTTGGGAAAGAAATGTCTTGGGTACTGTGCACCACTCAAATTTCACTGGCTTTGCAGTCGCTCCTACCATCAAACTGTGAGAATGGTCCAGTTACACAAAGTTACCGTAGTGAAGCAATTTCCATAAAAATGCAAATAATAAAAATGTGTGCTTATATGGATATTAATTTACGGGCTAAGTGGTTCACACGGTACAAGCTGTTTCTACGAAATGTATGGAAAAGAGCAGGTGAAGCAGTGGTGCTGCCCAAGTGTCCACAGATGACTGGAGCAGAGAGGGGGTCTTATTGTATAATAATGTGTACAACACACACACACACACACACACACACAGACACACACACACACACACACACACACACACACACACACACACACACACACACACACACACACACACACACACACACACACACACACACACACACACACACACACACACACACTTGATATACTATAACTACATATATAACATAATCTCTTAAAAGTAGCATGGTTGACACCAGTAACCCAGCAGTGGGCTATCCAATGTCTTAAATCTCCACCAAACAACTCACTGCTCTCCAACAATAACAAGGAGAATGATAGCCCAAATATCTTTGTCTCAGACTAAACAGAGAAGAAAAAGAAGAAGGCCTCATCGGGGGTTTAATGGACAGAAACCCTATCTATTGTCTTCTTTCTTTTGGCCCCATTTTCTGATCTTAAATCACAGCAGAGACGGGGCTCCTGGAGGGCCTCGCCACGTGTGCTGTCAGTCACGCTCGGCAAGCGTGGCCCCTGGGCCACTAGGCCTCTGTAATAATTGTCATTCTATTAGCATGACCCACCTTAACACCCTCCCTCCCCAGGCCCTCCCCCTTCCTCAACTGCCCCGACCCTCGGCTGGCTGGCTTGGGCCCACCCACGCCCTGCACTCACATCCTCAGCTGTCGGTCCTGGTGGCCCCCTCCTCCTCCATACACACACACGCACACACACACATACATACACACACACACACACACACACACACACACACACACACGCACACACACACATACATACACACACAAGCCTGGGCCACACAAACAGTGGCCTGCTGTCGTTTACTCACCCTTTTGCCCTCCTTGCCTGGCGTTCCTGACTGACCCGGCACCCCGGCCTCTCCCTGGGGACACAGGAAAGAGGGAAACACTATCAGACGGGACGTTAAAGAAACGCCGTGTGTGGTACCGCTCTACAGCCCCCGGTGAAGCGGTGAACTTGTTGGGACTTTCGTTGCTGCAGCATAAAATAATGGGCTACAGTAGGAAGATGGTGGTGGAGTTGTGTATTTGTTCAGTACTCACCTTGTCCCCTGCAGGACCCGGTAACCCCTGCCGAAGACACCAGAACATATACAGTATTCCATTATATGAGTTGAATTACAGAGAGGTCTAAGGGCTCATTGCTTTCATTTTCAGAAATAAAGCAGTCTGAATATGGCTAATCCACTTCTAATGTGAATGCCTGATACATTATGCTAATTGTTATTTGGAATTTATTTACGTGAGTAAAGTACAAATATGTTATATTCATTAATATGGCACACTCAAACACCAATTTATAAGTCATCCATAGAGACGGTCTGTTTTACCTGATCTCCCTTTAGACCTGTAATTTCAGTCTGAGAAAACACAAGAGAAGAAAATGAAGACCATTAACACCATTCCTACAACAAGAGATTAAAAATAGCAGTTAATGCTGTTTACTGTTGGTGAAAGTCCCATGGGAGTTTGTTTGATGTTTGATAGAAACGTAGTCATTGTCGACAGGTTTAAAAGCCCAAAGTGCTGGTAAACTAGGCAGAGGCCATGACCTTTCTGCTTAGGCAAGTTGTCTGTCCACACGGCCATACTAGAGGGACTGGACACACCAATGAAAACACACACACACACACACACACACACACACACACACACACACACACACACACACACAGACACACACACACACACACACACAAACACACACACACACACACACACACACACACACACACAGACACATACACACACACACACAGAAACACACACACAGACACACACACATGCTTGTACACACCCACACACACACACACACACACACACACAGACACACACACACACACACACACACAAACACACACACACACACAGACACATACACACGCACACACAAATTGACTTCACATGACAAGCAAACATTTGGTCGTCCTCATCAGCTTGCATCCTCACAAATACTGACAACTTCTCGGAAACAACGGCAAAAATAGCCGTTCATTACATGCATTCAGAATGTGAAAGTCATCGACCTGGAGGCGGAAGCGGTATTTAAAAATCCAGGCTTTTACAAGGATTGACAACACTTTGGTATTTGCTGTAAACAAGACTGACAGCTCCCAAATGACAAGCTATTTTAAAAGTGTGTCAGAAATATCAATGACAGAATTACTCAACAAACAACATTTACAAGGGATGAACAACGAGACAAGCATGCATCCATCGCACCCTCATGCAAACATGGCTGCAGAAAACACACACATACTCCTCTCTGATCTTCAATATGTAACATTTCACACTCTTGTCGTGTGCGCGGACATTCTTGCGTCAAAGACTTGGTGGCACGATGGTCACGCTCTTTGTTGTCCGAGCAGAGATGGGTGCGATCACACCTCTGCTCGTAAAATGTAAAATTAGCGGGAGCAAATAGCTGCTCATGCCGTGACAAAGTTCCCCGATGGGTTTACTGAGTGTTTTGGGTGACATGAAAGATGCAGGGTGAACAGAAGGCTGGAAGAAAAACACTGATTTAAACTGGCAGCCCTATCCTCTCTAATGATGTGCTGGTGATTAGCTAACCATCCATGGTATACTTTCTGCCAGTCTCATCTCCCCTGACTCCACTGATTCCAGAGAGTATACAAACCATACGCATGTGTGAGTGACCATGTGTTTACATTCACGCATTCCCTCACAGTATGAATTTCCAGGCCATCTTTGGGTTTAGCTGCGAGATAATGGTGCGTGGTGTTATATTCTTAGTTTGAGGGCGTTAAAAAAAAACACCACATCCTCAATTATGAGAGTAGAATGGATAAAACTCGCCGCCTGTTCCCTAATGGATTGTGCAAATGCTGCGGATAAATACTCAAGGTCCTCTGGGACACAGGCTGAACAGAGCGTGTCGCACAGGAGCCAATTCAATCTCACAGGCCTCCTTGCCTCAACTGAACCACATTTAGAAAAACTGCACAATAGCCCTTAACCATTTCCATAGGCATTCAGGGGCAGGCACTGTCATAAACTATGATATGCTATGCTATGCTGTGCTTTTCTGTACCGTGCTACATACGTATGTTTGCATCATGCACAGCCTCTGTGCCTCTCCCATCAGTTCACCTTAAGGCTCATTGAAAAGAGCTGCATGACATTCCAATTCACAGTACAAACCATAATCTGGTCACGCCACTCGACACGATGCTAGACTAGACAGCAGGGAGACAAATGCATTCCGTTAGGGAAGATGGT
This sequence comes from Sprattus sprattus, assembly GCF_963457725.1. Classification (NCBI taxonomy): domain Eukaryota; kingdom Metazoa; phylum Chordata; class Actinopteri; order Clupeiformes; family Clupeidae; genus Sprattus; species Sprattus sprattus. Next base: position 24,042,916 of record NC_137910.1, on the reverse strand, counting down.
TGTCACCTGCCTCAGCCGACAACCTTCCACAACTTCCTTCCACATGATGACTGACTGCTGCACACACAGGTAACTACCACCTTGTGTTCTCGGATAGATTTCCAATGTAATCTGAAGTGTCAGGGTGCTCACTGTCAAGCCATTCTAAATTGGGTGTCAATGGCACGCTACATGGGCATATTTTAAGAACCACACTGTATGTGTTGAGTTTGCAGTGTTTGGACATGGCTCTACCACAGCTGCTGTCTACCAAGTAATGAAACAGAAATGTTATTCATAAATCCTTGGATGGTTTTGCTCAAGCAAAAAGGGAGAATAGCTGCCGGTTCTATACTGGGGCATGTTGAAAAAAAGGCAATATTACATCTAGAATCTATTACAAGACAAGCAATATAAAGGGCTATGTCTGGTGCCTATCTAGATAAAAATAAGACTTAATAAGAGAATTCAATAAGAAGAATCAATTCAAGAATTAATAAGTTTCCTTGACAAACAATAAGGGTCTTTGTGCAATCTTAATAATCGCAACTTCCATCTACTATCTGAAAAGGCACATACACAGAACAGAATGTTAGAAATATTATTGATTAATTAATACTATGAACTTTGTATTAGCCTAATGTATACTGTTAGACTGTCTAATAAGTGTTAAACATCTACTGAAAACATTTCCATCAACTGTCTGCATCATCCCGCTAACTCCACCCGGCCAATTGGCCGACTGACTTCGTCTGTCCTTGCTCTGAGCTCCATAATTCAGAGTGAACACCCCAGTAATGTGACACCGAGTGTGTTCACCTGTGCTCTTAACCTCCCTCCCAACAGCGAGTGCCAGATGTTTCACAGGCCATCGAATAGCTGAGCAGCGTAAAACCCTGCCTTGCGCCCGACCAACCAGCCGTCAATAAATCCACCATCAGTTTTGGACTATGAGAGGGGGGGGGGGGGGGGGGGGCGATAATTTATGGTGGAGAAAAATAATAATGATGATTTCTAGCACACGCGGACACACATCACTGCACACTCGATTGCCCCAGACCAGCTGTGTTAGTGAATGTGATGGACATACATACCGATGATCCTGCAGGGCCAGGTGGGCCAGCGTCCCCCTGTAAGACAACACAAGAGAGATTAGAGATGGTTTTAAAGCATGCCTGTGCCAATAGGAAACACACTGCACAGTGTAAACGTGAGGAAGCCATGAGATGCCTCCAGCTGAGACAAGACACTGGGCGGTATTTTAAGAGCAGCAATGGCCGGCGGAAACAGCACACACACAATTGGAAGATTTGTGGCAGAGGTGGTGCTTAAGAGACTAAAAGGTCTTGCCCGTGCAGAAGCGATTAGTTCTAGGTAGGGTGTCAGGCTCAACCAATGAAGGTCGCTGAATGATCACTTTACAAGCCATGGATAAAGCACTAATGAAATTATATACGGTACACTGTTATGTAAGTGCCCGAGTCAGATTAGACAAATAGCATTTTCTCATTTACCTTGTTCACTGCTGTACAAAGAAGCAAACTATCACTGGATGATTAAATGTCTTATGACCTTTTCAAGGATTTAATGGTGACAATATTAAAATAATAACAATACCTGTATGATACACTAACACATATTATGTGGGCAATGGCTGTTTATCAATAAGGTTCATTTTCATCACAGTTTTTGCTACAGTAAAATTGCAAACTGTATCAGATTCTTGCAACACATCGACTATGGCAGCTGGATACATGTGACATAACTGTATTATCCTTGAGTTCTTGGATGGGGAACTGGTATTAGTTGGATGGGGAACCACTAGTTGAATTTTACAAGGCTGGTGAGTTCTGCTAAACTAGACGATATAAAGCAAACGAGATAGAGAGAGAGAGAGAGAGAGAGAGAGAAAAGAAAGATACTGGCTGAGTCTAACTTGACACATAATAAATGCAATAAATGCTATTTCAGGGGCTTTGACATGTGGAAGAAAAAGCTCACGGCTCATGCTCGTTGAAATCTAAAGGTCACGAAAATAAAAAAGCACTTGGCGTCATCACTGACATTTGGGTACGTGTCCACCAACCACTGCGCCACACTCCCTTCCCCAGGTGCACCGCCAATATTAGAGTCATAAACAATACACCTGTGTCTTCTCTCTTGACTTGTCAGGTATGAGCCATCAAGGCTTCCGGGGGCCTTAAAATAAATACGGTGAACTAAACATATAGATTAAAGCTTTGTTACAATAACAAAAAGGAGAGGCACCGCAGGACAGAGCGTTTGGGAAATGTCACCCGTCAGATGGCGAGTGAGGCGGATGAGGCCTGCGCCTCCTAACCAGAGTAAACAGTAGCTCACAAGACACCTGCCTCCCAAAGCCCTGCACTTAAAAATAAAGTCAAAACAAAGCAGAGAGAAGCTGGAAAAAAAACAGCACACCCACCCTGCCTCACAAAACGAATGTAAGCGACCTAATTGTTTTTGTCGCTTTCTGGCCTGGAAAAGAAAAAGTGTAATTTAACACGGTTTGAATCACAGGAAGCTGGGGCAAAACATTTGCAAACTTTAAATGCTACTGCATTATTTATTTTCCAGCACACTGAACGCCTCAATGGGAAGGCGAAGTACAGTAACTTATTACGGCACTTCCACTAATACCCACCTAGCATTTGTGGGTACTGCAGGTGCAGATTCATTTCCTCTAAGACTGTCCCTTTTTTAACTCTAGTGTGCTATTCCACTGAGGTGGGTAAAACATTAGAGGGATTTAGTAACACAATTCATCTTCTACAGTCACAACAGTTCAGCTCTGATATGGAACCAGTTCTAGCCACAATCTGCATACATGGATTTACTCTGCATGTATGAACGGCACGACAGGTCTACCTCCCTCTGTCAGGTTCAGTACAAATAAACAGTTTCTCTCCTCCGTCCTTGCAGGGGGAGACATGGGTATAAAATAGCTGGTAATTCGCTGTCCTAGACAGATCAACATGGTGAGCTCATTACGGCTTCAAGGCCGGGAGACAGTGCACCTACAATCATGTGCAATCAGACAGTTCCTATGGAAGACGAAAACAACAACAAAAAAGACCTAACCAGAGAGTCTGGGATATCAAAGAAAACAGGCGATAGGACAACTAATAAGAGGAGTAATCCCTCAGTAGTGGAGTGAGTGAGCGAGAGAGAGAGAGAGAGAGAGAGAGAAAGAGTGAGATTGAGGGAGAAACTCATGCTGAAAAGATACAGCCTCAATGCTTTCCAGCTGCATGCAAAATAAAACTAATTTAACAGGCAGTGTAAAAAGATGTGCTGATATGATTTTTTTGTAGCAATTTGAGCTTGTATGAAGTCTGTAGAGCGTCCTGCTGTGTTGTCATAACTAGTTCTCATTGACTCGGCCTGACTGCAAAACCTGCAACATCTTCATTTCAATCTGAGGTCAACTGCATTTCAGTGAATATGGATCATTTTCACCACTTAATCACTGAGGTAACATTTGAAAAACAGACAGAAAGTCAAGGGCAGAGGTTACATCAGACCCGGCCGACAAAGTCTGAATTCCCAGACATTAAACAGGACTGCTGTTGGGTCCGACCTGTCAGTTTGAAACGTGTGTGTGTGATGTAGTGTTGCTGATGCGTGTTGCTGGACACCTTCACTTAAAGCTTTCACCTCACATGAGAATCACATGAGAATGGAATTCTGTTTTCACGGGGCGTGTCTATTTTGATAATCATATTAATCACGTGTAGATACCAGCGTCAGGCGTGGCCTATGAGCTTATCAAAAATAAGTTTGCTGGCAAGATAGCACATCGTCTGAACCATTCCATGGCATGGAGCTGGAAAGCGCAATTACAGGATCGTATCTTAAAAGCGACATTATGCAAGTAGCTGATCAAGTCTACTAGCTTGACAAAAGGTGGCTTTTTAGACATTTTAGTTGCGAAATGATACTGTATGAAGATGAAACCAATCCTTTGGTTCTTTGTGGTACCCTAGGTACGATATAACGCTGTGTACTAATCTGGCTCGTACAGACACACACACAGGGGCACAGACACCACTAAAGGTGTACAGGACCCTCATAATCTGTATCTGTAACTGTACAGACATCTTCATTTTGATGGAAATCAAGCAACTACGCCAGGCTTCAATGAGAGTGAGTGAGAGTTTCTCTGAATGATAGCCGGGAACAGTCAGCTCTCCACCTGTTAGCTACAGATTATACCAATCACTTTTCAGGAATATGTAGTAAATTAAAACGACTAGTTAATCAATTCAAAGTCCTATGTTGCAAAAGGAATGGGAATTTGTATCTTGTGGCCATCCACAATGACATGATTTGATTTGAAGAACCGTAATGGCTGACCCACAGACATGTCAATCATGGAGCCTACTTTTTTCCTTTGTTAAGAAGGATTATCTGTTTCCATCACATTGTTTGTGCTTTCCTGAATAACGTGTTTGTATTCTGCTCCATCCCTAGTCACCAGCAAGAGAAGAGGGGCAGGCACAGAACGATGACATTAGCCATGACCCTTATCAAGTACAAGCATCAGTAGACTCAAAGCAAAGGTGCCAATAAATAGGGGGGTTCAGAAGACTTGGAGAAAAAAAAGAGAGGAGAGGAGAGAAGTGAGGGACACACAACAGCACAGGGGAGGAATATGCCCCTTTCACTGAACAAGGCCAAAGCAGAAGGAGAAGGTTGTGAGTAGCATCCTTTCCCATCCACCCTTGTCCCTTCTTTTGTCATGTGCTTTGCTGTAAATAATAAACATTCTGACTCACTTTATCACCTTTGAGGCCAGGTTCACCTGCAGGTCCTGGGTCACCTTTCAATCCCTGGGGAAAGCAAAAAAAACCCAACAACAACAAGACAAATGAACAAATGTAAAACAGGCTGTTTAACGAAAAAACGCTCCATCTTTTTCCTCCTGGGTTATAATGCGGTAAAGGATGACTGTACTATGCTGTACTGCTTCCCTGTTATGGCAACAATGCTCACCTTGTTACAACCCCCCCCCCCCCCCCCCCCCAGCCCCACAGTGTCATCAGCCAATATGAGGCCATTAAACATGTAGAGGCCTGCGGCAATGGCTGACTTTAGCTTTTTGTAATATTGTCCTCCTCTTGCTGTGAGGAAGGTGGTGTTGTGTGAGGTCCCCCTTTAAATCATGCGGCAGTATTCTTTCTTCTGACAGTTATGCGATTAACAGATATCAACCTTTCCAATCCCCCTCCTGATGCCTCTACCCTGACAATCCCCCCCAACGAAACCTCCCCCTCCCCCCTCTAAAAAAAAAAACCGCCCTGCTGGTCTCAGCCAAGATTAGGATTTTCATCGCCTTTGCCTCTGGGCAGGTGCTGTTTGGGATCTGATTGGAGCTGAAGGGCTTCGGGCAAAGTCAGGACACCGCATGGTGAAAAGCAGGGGAGAAGACAGGGACAGCTGAGAGGGAAAAAAGCGGGTGAATAAACGGCCACCGCCACCATCGCTGATGAATGAGTCCTGACATGTATCGACAGCCTAAATTTACAGCGGGCCTTGTTAGGTGTGACACATTTGGGACGGCAGCAAGAGGCGTTTGAAATAAGTTAAGGGGGGGTTGGGGGGTCTTGGCGGATGGTAGGTGCTAAAAGGGCTCGAAACAGCGCAATTTGTCTTAGTTAGGCTGCCGAAGTGGGAGGGCCATTAATGCTGAGTTATATCAGCTGCGGATGATGGCCTTCTTTTTATCAGCGCGTCTCAAAGATTCCCAGGCAAAGAGATGTGACTAATACACCCAGTGCCTACTGTATGGAACTAAAAGCCGCTGACAAAAAGCTGCCCGCAGATGTGTGGCCAGCCACTTCCACTTACTTCTCTGCAGGGAAAGGTAGTCGAGAGTGACTGGTACAAATGCAGCCAATCCAACTGCAGCTGCCCGGTTGACTTTTTTTTGGCAGTCAGCATGGCAAAGAAGAATGCTCCAAATCAGTGGAACAAAGTGTGTGTCAAGAATTGAAACATGAAAAAAAATTCTAAAACACACTGAAAAAAGGATTGTGCGCTTGTTTTGTACCTTGACTCCATGGGTACAGTAGGCCCGTATGCTTAATGAAGAGTTGTCCATGGTCATTTTCTATCAGTCTACCTGATAACCTTGACAACCACACACATTCAGAGTGTATGCCGTCTGGCTTATTTGTGCTGACGTGATTTACCGTTGTTGCACATAGAAAGGGAAATAGTGGAATGAACAGTTTCCCACGATACATAGAAAAATTGTGACCTAATAAAAGAAACCTAATTCATGAGATACAGCAGCACATGAGGAAGAAAATTGCTTGCCGTCACAAATGCTTAACCATAGATGTAAATATAACGTGCTGCTGAACATAGACTGGTTGCTTGAATCAGTGGTGTGTTGTTGGGTCAATAAAAAAAGAAATGGATCCATATTTTTCTTTTCCTTTTTTTCCTCACATGGTCGGCTGCTTATTTCGTTAATGTTCCTGCTAGCCTCTCGCTGCGTGCAACTTCTTGCCGCACCCGGTCAATATTTATGACACAGTTCATAAACAGAGGAAGCCTTCCTGGGATTACAGTTATGTTCAAAAAGATTGGGGCACTTGATTATGCTTTCTGTGCATACGAGCTGACCAAGTAACCTTGACTGCAATTCAATTAGACCACAGGCACACAAAAGTGTCAGAGGGACATCAAAGAGGATCGTATTCATTGGGTGCACGGGGATGACCATGAGTCACCCCCCCCCCCCACACACACACACACACACACACACACACACACACACACACACACACACACACACACACACACACACACACACACACACACACACACACACACACACACACACACACACACACACACACACACACACACACACACGCACACTTACCCACCACCGCCCTCATCCCATCTTCCAACACCTTCTGGCAAATTGACAATACACTAAAAGAAGCAAGAATGACACCCTGGGGGGTCTTAAGGATCTTATCTTACATAAAAGATGGACAGAGAGTGAGGGCGGCGGAAGACTGGCTTCTGCTTTAAATGAATGGCATAATCAGGGAAAAGAAACGAAGAGATGATGGGAAAAAGAGAGGAGAACGTGACCACGGCTACGTGCCATGGTTACTGCAGGCCACTTCTAAATGATGTATGTTGTTGATCTTCAGAGATAGGTCCCCCTCTCTCTCCGTGGCAGTGTCTAATGACCCCTTCAGGGAAGAAGCGGCCCTTTTACTCACCCCCCCCATCCCCCCACACACACCTCCTCCAGCGTTCCACACAGGCCAGGCCAGTTAGGAAAGGCCTTCTCTGCCTCTGCCTCTGCCTCTCCTTCCCACCATTGCTATGGGCTCCTTGATCCGGTCCTTTCTCACTGTGGGGGGGGGGCATGCAGTTGTGTCGTTAGCGCGTGGTTGTTTCTCTGGGCGCTGTGGTAGATATGGAGGGGGGGGGGGGGGGTATTGGTGGTGGTTTGGTGGCTGTGGGCGGTGGGCGGTGGGGTGAGAGAGGAGATACCGGGGGCTGATGCCTGATGCCTCCACCTCAGCTTGGGCTCACGGAGCTGCAGGGGGGGCAGCTGTACACGCTTGCCTGATAATTAGGCAGAGCACTGTGTGTCCTGTCTCCAGCAGTGGGCCGGGCAGGAGCGCAATCTGGCATCTCCTCGGCAGGGGGAGAGAGCCAGCGCGGCGCGCAGGCAAACACACAAGAGAGAAAGAGGGAGAGAGAGCAAGAAGGAGAGAGACAGATACAAAGAGAGCGAAGAATGGAGTGAGAGAGAGAGACGATACACAAACAGAGAGAAAGGTGTGCAAACATTCACCAGCCCACAGATGAGCAAGTACATGCAGACACACACTGAGAGAGTCTGATTTAAACACACACAAACAGTGATCTTTTCTCTAACACACACACACACACACTCACACATAGTTTCTAGCTCTCACTTTATCTCTCCCTTTCACTCTCTTTCTCTCTCTCTCGCTCTCTCTTTCACATACACACGCACTGACGGACAAATAGGAAGAATAGAAAAACAGAGGCAAACCCCCAACAAAACAATTCCTTTGCCACTTGCTCCTTCGCTCCTACAGTCAAAACAGATTTAGGTCCTCGTTGAAGCTATTCAGAAAAGCCTTTGTGTGTTATTAAACCTGCCACAAACGTCATGATTAATCCATGTGTAGGCGAAATAAGTTCCGAACGCAATTCTCTCTGAGGTAACATGAGCTCCTCCGGGAAAACGATGTGATTCATTGTATTTAGAGACAGCTGTTTAACTCCTTAAAAACTCACACCACTAATCGCATACCATCAATAATATTTTTTTTTACGAGTGCTTTCAAACATCTATAGATTGAAAGAAGAGCAGTTGAGCCGGTTGCTTCCATTCGGTGGTGTGAAATGGTGGCAGGTGAAGCTCTGGCATCGGCTGCCTGAAAGGATCAAAGACAGCTTTACTAATGTGTGAGATGAAGGGCTGTGTGGGGGGGTGGAGGGACATAAAAAAATACTCCTGAGTGTTTGTCTCCTCTGCTGTGGTGGAAACTGTTGATACGTTGAATGGCAGGCCTTCAAAGCCCCTCTCCCTCTCGCTCTCTCTGGAACCGGATCCCGCCAAGTAACAGAGATGTCTTGAGTGCCCGGCTCCCGGATGCCAGGGAGGTTAGCGAAGGAAATGTTTTTTGCGACTTTCCATTTGCTCAGCGTTTCACCGCGGCAGATGTGGACCGTACGGTGGACGGGTGTCTGGCACGTCGTGGCTGCTGCAACGGCGGACAGCAGACGGAGGGAAGGAGAGAAGAATAAGAGAGGGAGAGCGAGAGCGAGATAGGCCTTTCTGATTAAGTGTCTATTCCTTCATCTCGGAACACAATGGCATCCCTGGAGAAAGCTTTTTCATTCCGTCACAAAGGTAACAAAGGGCCTCTCTGCGGACAACACATAAAGACAAGCCTTCCATCAAGGTGTCATTCTTTTTCTTGAGCAGCCATGACAGTTCCCTCCATATGATATTTTATACCGCCTCTCAAGTCTAGGCCATTGCATGCACCACACTGCAGACTACAGTTCAGTATGCATCCAGAGCCCTTACCTTGAAGTATCAGAAAAATGATATGCGCTCACGTGGACATTCATAGGATTCTATGCTCTCAAATGTCACTTTTAGCCCGCCATATCATGTACTGGTGCTAAAAGCTCACCTAAAGTTAGGTTATGTAAAGAGGACCAAGGGAAAACATAATACAGGAATGCAGTTCCATTTTTGAGTGTGTTTTGTATATGCCTGGCTGCCAAGTAAAAGAGCAGAATATAGGAGAAGCATCTTACGTTCGGTCCAGGAAGGCCGTCATTCCCACGCTCTCCGGGGTCTCCGTTCGCACCCTGTGGAGCAGGAAGGGCAGACGAGGAAATCATTTTCACTTCCATCACATCAAATCCCAATTCCAAGAGTAACAATTTCAGCCACACTTGGAAACTGTCACATGAACAAGATGATGTTTAAATAAGTATCCTATTACAACATAACAGCTGAGTAAACTTACATAAGCACTTCCAAAACCATCAGAGGGCACCTGGTGACCATCATCAGTTGGAGAACTCTCTAAAGTAGAACTTTGAAATCTCTAGAACTGTAGTAACAGAATTTGAGGTAACTAAGCTTATTTTTTTATAGTCCTCTTGTTGCATGGCAACAGAGTAGGGTCCTCCCCTTAGTTAAGCATTCATAACTCAACTGCTAAAACAGTAAATCAGCTTATAGCCATAATGTTAAAACATAGCAGTTTAGCATATCATTAACGAAAAATACAGGCTTCATTTTCATTCTTGGAGACTGTTTTTATCCTCCTCTTTAACCGATGTTATGAGGAGGAAGTACGCAAATGGATATAGGTCTGGATAAAAATAACACAGAAAGAGGGTAAATCAAGGCGACATTCGTTTCTCAACTCTTAAACGGAAGATGTAGACGATCATAGGTTTTCACATAAAACCATTGTATGCACAGCAGATTGCATTATTCGGCTGTTCAGCTGTTAGGAAGTAAATCACTATTGTTTACACCTCAGCAGTGAATCACTGCGCCCGTGTGAGTTATAGAGTGATAAAGGCCCAAATCTCAGAGGAGCCCATTATATACAGGTGTCTGGGCCTGATTTGAGGCTTATCAGAAACAGTTGTGTCGGAGGGCTTTCTCTATTTTCTCTCGCATCTGAGCTGGAGAGTCTGTTTTCTCCCCGCCTCTCTCTGGGTGAGGTTATTGGACAGAATTGGATGGCGTGCACTCCAGGAGTGTGGCGGCGACTATCTGAGAGAGACCATAAAACTGCCTGTCACCAGCCAGATGCAATCAGGGATGAAGTCACAGCTCCCTGGGCCAAGGTCTCTTGGAGGGATGTGTGTGTGTGTGTGTGTGTGTGTGTGTGTGTGTGTGTGTGTGTGTGTGTGTGTGTGTGTGTGTGTGTGTGTATTTGTGTGTGTGCGTGTGGTGTGTGTGTGTGTGTGTGTGTGTGTGTGTGTGTGTGTGTGTGTGTGTGTGTGTGTGTGTGTGTGTGTGTGTGGGTGTGTATGTGTGAGGGTAGATGTGGGTGGTGAGCCAAAAATGGTGACAGACTCCAAAATAACGAGTGACAACTGTTTGAAGTTCTTCATCTGACCCATTACACACGCTATTATGCGCTACTCCAAAAAGAAGTGTGCTGAGATCCATGCCAAAGTTTTCACCCGCACTCCACTCCACTCCTCCGCTCCCTCCCTTGGCCTACATTCACATTCATGGGTACACACACACAAAGGATGCTGGGAAAATGTTTATCTTCTACAGAGGCCAGGTGTCTGTCTTTCACACTTACAATTACAAAGGGAATTTACTTGAGTATTCAAACCTGCTAATACTCAATTATTTCTCAAGGACAATAATTCTGATCACACACACACAACCACACACACACACACACACACACACACACACACACACACACACACACACACACACACACACACACACACACACATTTATTGCATTTATGCATTTAGTAATGTGCGTTGTGTACTGAAACCAATACTTTATTTTATTAAATAATAGTATTTGTGCTTGTTGGCCTCAAGGCGTTTTTAAGATAAAACATCTTTTCATTAAATATGTCTTCAAGAGCGAGTACTTGTAAATACATTCTCATAATGGAACAACAAATAAGGAAACAGCGGGTTCACGGTAATGTGGACTTAATTATCAATTCTTAAACAGCTTGGAGCCATGGCGTGAATTTAATAGCCTTTTAAACAAGTCCACGCCAAGAGTGAGTGAGGTAGGCAACAGCTGCATAACTAAACTACTTAGCAATGTTGCCGTAGCGTTGCCTTTTGGCTTAATCTATTGTGTGATTCCTATTCTGTGCAGCACAGCCAAACGCCGGCAAATGTTCTTTCAACATCCCTGGAGGCCGTCCACAGATGCATATTAATAATTATATCATTGCTCAAGTCAGCTCATGAATTTTAACATCAGTGGCCTTTGACTTATTGGCTCCCTGTCAGATGACAAAAAAAAATCAACTTCTGCAAGAGTGACATGCTTTCATCCACTTTGCTTTATTTTAAGCTAAGAATCTTGACGTGAACTCTGGCTTTATGATGTGGGGACTGACAACGTTTGGGGGACTTGCACTGCAAGGACAGTCGACTGATGATTATAATTCATGATGGCTTCCTACATTACTCATTGCAGCATCTGCTCTGAGCCGTAAGCCTTTTCTGTAATATGGGCTGTTTACAAAATGACTTCATTGTAGCGCGTTAATAAAAACAACCGTCCAGTTCCGTGTGGCCCAGGTTCTTCATCATAATTAGTGCAGAACCTGTCCAGAGGAGCCTGCAGGCTAACGTGACGTGACAGAACAACGTTATCTCGCCTCGTCCTCTCTGACCAGATCGGGCGGAAATGATTACGAACAGGACAGCCTTAATTAAACCACTTTAAACCGTCCATCTGCTCAGGCCATCAAGGATGGGGCCAGCCTACCCTGAATGAGATAAATCTGCTGCTGCTCCCCCCCTTTCCTCAACCCCAAGCACCACCACCCCACCCCCACCCAAAAACCCTCATCTTCTCGGTAACCCCCCACTGCATTGCTTCCTGAAACCTGAGCATGGAGTTTCAAGATGGCACAGGATGCAAGCGCCACCACACGTCCCGCTGCACCTCATCCCTGCAGCATCAGACAGCAGCAGTGGCACAGTATGAGACTCCCTCCAGTGTTAGCCGTAGCAGAAAAGGAAAGCAATGCTAAAATCACTTTGTGGCCAATACTGCAACACTGTTACTATGCGCCTGTGGTGGTACATATCAGTTAACCAGAGTGTGATGAAGTGACCACTCAGCTAAGGAACCATCAACCCCATCAGGCACACCAGGAACGCAAGTCCGATTCCCCGTACCATTCTAAAAGCATATACAGAAGGTGAGAACATCCACATTATCGTATGAAAACAATCCTAATCGATCAGGATTAGATTTAGATTCATGCTTGAACACTTCTCACTGTCTGCTCCACTATTAGATTCTTACCCATGTCTGCCCTGCATGGTGAAAGCCTACATAAAAGCTGCTGTATTCAAATCCAAACATGCTCTTCTGACGGGGGGGGGGGGGGGGGGGGGATTAATAACCCAAAGCTATTCAGCGAACTCCCATGATGCCATGAGAAGCCAGTCTGGCAGGAGCACTCACCTTTTCACCGCTGATTCCTTTCACTCCGTCTAATCCCGGCTCACCCTGCAAAGGCAGACAGATGGAGAACATGAGGGCCCTGAAATGTGTGTTATCATGTTTGTTTCAGTCCTGGGAAGGGCTCCACATTGCCCCATTTGTTTTGATACAAAATGAATGCGCACTAGTGCACCACTAATCACTTCACAGAGATGCTAAATGTTTGATGCATTCCATGCATTACGTATGTCACATTTATAACCATATAACTAAACACCAGATGCTTGCAGAAACGTACATGAAGTCTTTTTGATTTAATTTTGAGTCAATTTTAACAGAATGTACAAAAATACTTCACAAGGCCAAAGGTGACATCAGCCTACCACAAAAACATTGTGCTGAACTGTATGCTTTTATGGTTTCGTAATACTGAGCTTCACACGGAGATGAGCCAAGCTGAACTTTGCACAGCTAACACCACCGCAGGCGGAAGTGCATTATGGAAGCCATGCGGCGATCAATATCCCACAACTCCTGCCACTTTATTTTCAAACTGGATAATCCACACCAACTGAGGTAGAAGATTTCACTGTGGCGTTTTGATTTAACCTGATCCCTTTCATCAGATTATATTTGCTTTAGTCCAGAGGTACTTCATATCTCTACAGACTCAAGCTCCACTGGCTAAACAATCACTCCCTCTCTGCGGGAAGAAAAAAAAAGCCCCCCACGGAATATAGATTGTTTGGATTATCTTGACGCCCCAGTTTCCGTGGCACAGACGTAGAGATTGTGGCTACTGTAGGTGATAAGGGCCGAGCCCTATTCTATTTCAGGGAGCCATGGCGGCCATTTTATTAGGCTTTAAAATCTTATTTAGGGGTGTGGTGAGATGCCTGCACTTTTAGGTTGCTACATAAACATGTGACAAACATGTCAAGGGACATGATTTATCTGTATTGGGATTACGTGACCTACCTTACTCCCAGCAGCGCCGTCCAAACCAGAGACACCTTGAGTACCGTTATCCCCCTGAGAGAAAAGCACCACAAAGCAAAGACTTACTATATGACAGTGCTGAGAAATGAAAGAATTGACAAAGGAAGTAACAGCAGCAAAATAATCATCAATCATCAAGTATATTTCCGAGTGTCAGAGTTGTGAAGTTCTATTTTAACAACACAGTGTTGCAAAAGGAGAGTGACTGGGGCCAAATGTTGGACCTCATCAGGCGAGACAAATGTTCGGGCAGAGCTTTACCATTTAAACATGATGTCTTTAGCCTGGATCGAGTTACACCGACTAATATGTCTCTGCACAGCATTCTTAACATCCGCCATGGAAACACGTCTTGGATTAGCACACCCTCCACGAGAGGCAATGAATATATTTATTGTTGAAGTGTGGCTTGTGGGAAATCTCTCCATGGTCACTTGCAGAATCCCCATGGGATCAGAGTAGATCTATTGGGTGTGATTATGCACATAGACATGCTATTCTCCTAATCCTAATGCATTTCAGAAACATTGCTTCTAATACAAAACAAAACTGAGGCATATAGTAACATGGGGAAAAAAGTGACAGATAGGGCCAAGAACTGACCAAAGGGAAGAATCGATGCTTCCAGTGGAGTTTGAGTCTTAACATTCTAACACACATTATCATAGCTCTATCATAATTCTTTCCATAGGGATTAACCTGACAGAAAAAAAACCAATAGCATTCTCACTTGCTAAAAAAGTGAATCAAAACAAAAAATCAAAAATGCAATGCTGTCTCGTCCTGAAACACTGTGGTGCTATGGTACAATATCTGAACTCACTAAGACAAAGAAGCTCATTGAAAAATCCCTGACTGAGTGAGCACAGCCTGGCCATTGAAACTGAAAGATATGACAGATCTTGGCTCCCAAAATGGGGTACATGCTGTGTCAACAGTGCCATCAGGGGTCGTCAGACACAGAAATGCACTTCCTGAGAGAATGCAATGAATTTTTGACTCCTCAGAGTTCAGCTTTCTTTGTCAAACTTCCCACTACACAATCTCCTATTGAAGGCTGCCACAGATGAAGACAGATTGTCAATCTTACTTATGGCTGGAACAGAAGGGAGAGTAGCACCCTAACTGAAATATGTGATTTAGTAATGTTACATTGAGTTAGCACTATCATATTCGCAGCTTATGTCCATTCACAGATGCATACAGATGCAATACTGCAGGCAATATTATTATGTAATGGTTATACTGCATTTGTTGCATACTAATCAAGCTCGGGTCAATTTGATTGTCTGAGAGAAATAAAGAGGGGGAGACAGAGAGAGAAAGAGAGAGTGAGAGAAATGGATGTCGTCGCCTCTTAAAGGATGAGTACTAATTTTCCAAATGAAATACAGGCCTGAGAGTATAATAGAGTGGCCTTAGAGGAGCTGACTGTCTCAAGTGAGCTGGAAAAAAACCAACAGGTCTGGCATACATCTCAGCAGCCCACTGACAAGCCAACTTCTCTGCCAACTTCAGCAGTGACCCAGAAGAGAGGCTTGAAAGCGCCATACCTTGATGCCAGGGTTCCCCGGGTATCCGTTCTCTCCGGTGTCGCCCTGCAACGGAAATCGGCTAGTTAGCAAACAAGTCCATTTGAATTTAGTCCTGCATAGGATTTCCCCCACTGGGTATGGTCACCAAGGTGCAAAAACAGCCGCAAAGCTGGAAGGAGAAGTGGGAACAGGGGGTGCAAAGGACAGTCCCCTGCTGACACATTAGTAAGTGGATTTGAAGGGTCACTTCATGGTGCTCTTATTCTCCTGCAGATCTATACAGCTGTTCTGGGCCCCCTTTTTAACACAGTGGACCAGCAGCTGCAGTCATGTATAATATTACCCATTAATTGGGAGGCTGCATGTTTCCAGACACACTGTGACCTCGTTGGACGTGCTTGGCTTCACAAAGGACTTGCCTGACCAAGTAAAAACACATTGTAAATTGCATTGCTACTTACACAAGTGTGAGTGTGTGTGTTGGGGGGGGGGGGGGGGGGTGCAGGGCAAGAAGCCCACACTTCGGAGAGCTAAACAATTACGGCATCATGTGCTCAAGTGGCCAATGGAGGTCATATACATGTCGTCCAAACACTTGTGCGTGTGTGAATCAAAATGTTTGACATCTGACTGCATGGCTTTGGGAGGACGGGTTCAATTAATGGTCTAAAATCACACACTGACTCCAACTACACTTTGTGAGTTCAGCCACACACTTGAGAATTTGACATAGAATTGAACAGGTTGGAGTGCCTTTAAACATTTGCCATGAATTACAGACATTACAGATTAAAAGCTTACAGATGGCACGCCTCACAGTGTCTCAACCTGTTTTTAATTTAAGAATGCTTAAATGCAGGTGACAGCATGTTTGATCACTTTAGTGACTGAAAAAATACATCGTTTATCTAGTTGTCAATATATATATATATATAATATGTTAAATTAAATAAATTGCCTTGAGCAAATCCCCACTCTTCAACATGACACATACAGATGATAAGATATTTTCAATGGACAATAGAAATAATTTTTTAAGGATAATGTTAATAATCTTGGAAATAGTGCTGAAAAACAGCCGTTGTACAGTGAAATCTTAATTTTTATGGCAGAATGCTAATTTTAGAGTTTTTGTTCTTGCAGGGGCAGCATATCTGCTAATACTGGGATTTATGAGCAAGACCACGGGAAATGGATTTTCTTTAGTGGAACGTATATCCTTACTGCTCCCAGTTTATCTCCTTAATTTCCTGAAGGGCCGTAGATTAACTAAGGCTTTGTAATCCCTGCCAACGGAATTAAGGTCTTCCCCATAACTTTCACCATGATAATGAATATTCTACAGGAAGTCAACACATCCCATGTAATCCTTTTAAAACCTACCCGTGTAGGTCATAATTATCGACTTCACACAACCATTATGAGTGAAAAAACGTGATAACTGTTAGTGAGTCATACCGTGCCAGGACGAAAACCAATTTGCCAATAACCTGAATCAAATACTCTTAAATATCCAGTGGTACAACACTTGGCAAGCTTGTCTAGGACATTCATATTAAACAGACTTGGGCAAACACAACTCTCTGCCACAAAATTATTTGATTGATCTGTTCCAGATATGTCCAGTTGGTTTGCGGTTTCCAATTTTCACACTGGGAGCTGTGGAAGCTCTGCTCTTAGTTTTACCTTGGAAGCATTACATCTGACACTGTTCGCATATGTCCTACCTCTCTCTCTCATTCTTTGCTCTGCTGTCTTGCCTTACAATAGGGGTCGCACATGTTAATGTGTGAGGCGCGAGTCTTTGCAGACTTTTTGTGTCTATTATCAGACATCCCAGGAGGATTTTAACCATGGGCAGATTTATATGCATTTATTCGCCCCTAGCTTCCCATAACTTGGGCTTTTTTTGTCATTCATGTGAAAAAGGAAAAGAAAAATGGTGTCACGATGGAAGATGGAGGACAAATTATATCCTTGACTGTGAGCGTGAAATGTGTTTGATATCAGGTTGACTCTACAGTCAGCCGTATTCAAATGTCTTCCTCTCATGAAGCAATGACAGAATACACACTCAGCAGGAGACCCCCCAAATCCCTAAATGCATGACAAACAAGCTTCATTCATGGTTAATGCCTTTTTTTCCTTTTGCTTTTTTCTCTCTTTCTTTTTCTATTCACTGCCAAAAAGACATGTATCTACTCATAAATTCCCTGATCTGGGGGAGGAAATGTAGGTTAGGCCTCCCACTCTGATTATTCGTGATAACACAAAACTGGAGCAAAAGTTCATCAGGCAACAGATCAGCGCGGTGGCGGAGACAGTGGTTTGTACACACTGATGTATCTTGATGACACTTAATCAAGTGCATGAGCGCAGCTCTCCATCTGTAGCGAGTCCACTCAACACCATTATGGCGCTTTCAAAAAGCACTCGATTAAACAAAGATGGCGTCTGTTAACAGGAATGCCTTGACACAGATACATTGGTGCAGGTATGCGCTTCATTAGTAAATTATGTCATAAAACAGGTGAAGTATGAGCCTTGATTCAGGAATTGATTTAAGATTAAAGAAGTACTTGACACTCTTCTAAAGATGGATGCCATACAAGACCTAAGGATCTTTACAAATTGCTTTTGCATTCACTGTTAAGCGCTCGAATCGATCCAACAATATCCCTACAGAGCTTGTTACTATTCTAAAGGGACGTCAAAAATTCCAAACCTGCCAGTTCAAAACCCTATAAACCTGATAAGCCCTCTGCCAAACAATGGCCTTGAATGCCACACAAATCTACCTTCAAGCAGTATAGAACAGGCTATCTAACTCTCTAACTACCCTGCCTGATTAGATTGTCAACAGTTAGAACAAACAACGTCCTTTGGCATATACTGATCAACTCCAGTCATCACATGTCATCTTTTAACTGTTCTGACAGCTTTGTCAACATCCCAAGCAACACATTATGCTTTCTGGAACTCATCTCCGAAAGGCTTCTTCATCACTTGATTAGAACGTATCCAAACTAATTGGAGGTAATAATAACCTATCATGCTTCCTCCCACCAGAGGAGCAGCCTTCTGTCTAATTTCATCTGGACGGCAAAATAATGAAATTGGACTAAGGGGTGGATAAAAGGTCAAACAATTAATTTTTCATCCAGATCGATGTTATTGAATATTTAATGAATACACTGTACGAGATAGCCACGGAGAAGAGTCTGCAAAGTTATCCACTAACCAAGATTTGGCAACACTTACGCCCAACACTAATTAGAGCTAATTGTTCTCTGTGTTGATGAGATAATTGATGACAAGAGTATTGATGACAGTGGCTCATAACCTCTCGTATTTAATGAAGCTTAATTCAATCTTCAAAAGCTTCAAAATGCTTCTTTTTTTCAGCTTCTAGATCAGCTTCTACTAAATGTAAGTCAATAAAGGCAGGCAAGATGAGAAAATTGTTTTCTAATCACCAGTAGGCTCTGTGGCAACTTTTGTTGACTTTCAAAAGCTTTTCAAATGTGTTTACACAGAGGGTCGCTGTAATTGATCTCTGAGATAAGTATCCGAGCTGACAAACGGAGAGAAATCAATAAAATTAACTTTCCTCTGCTCCTCATCCCTAATGAATTTGGTAACAAATTCAATGCCACTTTCCAACGAAGAACATACTAATTACAGGGAGTATGCGGCGAAGGGGCTCCATTCTCACTCGTAACGGTCGGTCCTACAGGTACAGTGATTTAAAGCCAGCGTTGCTCGCTGCTTCCATCAGGAATTCCTAAGTGCCTGCCGAAAAAACTAAACCAGCCGAGGTCCTGAAAAATGTCCCCGTCCCTTAACCACAACATAGTAATTAGGCCACTGACCTCAAGGCCATCTGGTCTTAATAGGCATATCACCACCTGTTCATCCAAATGAATTCCACTCATTCCACAACTAAGGCCCCTACTCTCTCCAAGACAGTGTGTATGGCTGGAGCCAGGCCAGAATGCACCCAAAGGCTTTCTAGACAAACTGCTCCTGGGCAGTTGATTTGCGATGAATACCTCCTGTGAAATTGCACTGAGCGTGAACATATAAAAGTGCTTTATTTTAAAACAGCTGGCCTCAACATTGTGTCCTCTGTCATTAGTATGCAAACATACTCACTGATTGGAAAAGAGTAAAAGTGAAAGCACACAAACACAACACATGGAAAGGTTAAATGAATTATTCTTACCCCGTCTCCTTTATCTCCCTTCTGTCCTGGAAGTCCTGCCAATCCTGGCAAGCCCGGATCTCCCTTCAGAAAAATAAGTCAGACTCAGAGACTCAGAGTAAACAATTTTTTTTCCCCTTCCCGTCAAAGTTAACCTAAAGGTGTGATAGAGATTCAAGCCGGCATCTCCGACCAGACTTCAATGAACTTCTATCTCTGTGTACTTCAGAGAAGATTAGATTAACACACTGAGTGATTAAGAGCATGTCTCCCACCAAACACCATCTTATTTGTGCCAAACTGCAGCTAATAAGCTTTTATTTCTGCCTCTGGCCACCATCCAAGAACACTTGCCTTCAGAACAGGGCCGCTAATTAGACATTTGCTTTTGCGTGCAGCACTACCTTTCAACCACGGACTCACAGCCCCGGCACTGGCACTGATGTAAGCGGTGGTGTGGGTGTTATTGAGTAAATTGTCTCACCTTCTCTGCAGAGCACTGGCACCTGTCGACGGACTGGAGTATGGGCTGTGAGAGCATCCTGGGAAGGTAGCCTGTGACCAGCGAAGGACTCGTGGCAGCCAGCACCTCCTTGGGCCCACACTGTTCAAATGATTGAGTGCTTTAGTGTTTCGACCGGGCTAATTCTGCTGAGAGCGAGCCGCAGTGATACATTGCAGTAAAGACAGCGCAGTAAATGCCTACACCCTGAAACAGCCTTTTTTAATCTCGAATACTGTAATTATTTGTTGGGGGGTAGGGAGGAGGGGGTGGGGGTGGCACAGCGTGTTATTGGCTTGGTGTTGTTTCCGATGCATATCTACATCCAGCCTTAGTGCAAGAGGTAACGTAACACTGGTTTAACAGCATAGCTATTAACACGCTAATGGCAGGCGGCTAATGATGTCCTCTGTCACTGCTCACACGAGCACCAAGTCTTTCTTAATTGATCTTAAGGAACATGAGCCCTGGAGAGACCTCTTTGGAACTCTCAGGACATTTCAAGACGCTCTCATGGAGAAAACAACTAGCCACTGGGAGATGTTCCAGAACCATAAATACTAACTTGGATGGTCCTGACAGTCATAGTAGTTCACAGTAGTTCACCCACCAGTAATGAAAGTATAAATACCAACTAAGCCTTGTATCTTCAAAAACACATTTTAGATGTTAGATACAAATGATTTCTCTTCTCTTACCATGGACCCTGGAGCCTCACAACAGTTCACCATCTCTGCCAGTTGAGGATCACAAAAGATTAAGATTTGCTGCAACTCAATCTGTACCAACACAAACAAGACAACATGTAGAGAGAATTATATTACAAAGGGCGGTGTTGATAATCAATATCAACATAGTAAAGTGTCCAAACTGTCTCTATAAGCTGCAAACACACCAGTGTTTACAACCAAAATATAGTACAAGTCTTCATTAAATCCCTTGTTATTTTGAGTAATGACCATATATTTTACATTGCATCACTAGTTTATGTCTTAATTGATGCAAAATTTCATGACTAAATTCATTACCCCAAACTGAGAACTTTGTAACAAAAGATTTTGAGGTCATTTTGAGATGCACTACTCAGCTTTCTAACGTGAGGATGCTCTATTAAGAGACTCTGTGCTGACAGAAAATCCTCTCAAACACCTGGGGGAACGCCAGGCTCTTTTTATGGCAGAAAGGGGGCTGTAACTCAATCACTCACATCCACCGGCCTCCCATCCTCCGTCCGTGTGGTTATGAGGGTGCGTCCTTTCATGTCTGTGGAGTCTCGCTCATCCAGCTCCCTCCTCTCTATTAGCTTACAGTCTAAGAAGATGGAGACAATGCTAGTCTGCACAGCTACCCCGAGCGTGTGCCACTGCCGGTCAAACAGGGCGTGCAGATCGCGACTCTTGAAGGTGTGATGAAGGTTGTTCTTCAGCAGGCCCAGGGAGGAGAACTCTACCACTTTCTTGGCACCATCCACCACAATAGACACCTGGACAGGAGAGCAGTCGAGGGAACGGGTAATATGAGTTATAGAGTCGAGAAAACGTCAGTCATGAGGAAAAATACTTTTTTTTTTTTCAATCCAGCTGAATGTCCTACCTGACTGCTCCCAGACTGATCAAATATCTGCCAGAGATACCAGCGATCTTTCTTTGTGGTTTTCCGGAGCCGGAATGTGGCAACAATGGAGTATTCGCTTGGCAGTCCATGCGGAAAGACCAATCTGCAGGAATAACACAAACAAAAGTTACTGGTTGCTTTGTTATTATACGACAAAAATGAACCTGTTTAGACCCCCAAACTAAAGCTGAGTGCTGTCTGGGAAAATGCATCCCACTGTCCAAACAGTACATTAGCTCTTGCATTGGAAACTGAATTACAAGGACAATACTTGGGGGGGGGGGGGGGGGGGGGGATATGATTAATAAATGTCTAAATGGCTAAATGTCCTCTAAGCTCTTTGTTGTTGCTTGAAGAAAAAAGGGGAGAATTGTTATTGACTGGCCTCTGGTCAATCCTGCAAGTCTTAGGTTAACATCTGCGCTCATCCATCTGATTTCAAGCAAGTTAATGGCATACACCTTGCTTTCAAGAAAACAGAGGAAATCAATGATCTATATTAACCTGTAGGTGCATGCCTTTAGAGGTATATGAAACTGGAATAATTGGGAGTATGCTTTTTCCTGTCCCCATCACCTGCTCATACATATGCAAAGGGTCTGTACCATTAGCTCAAAAAGCTGTACAGCTGTCAAAGGCAATTTAAAAGATTAAATTAAATTCTTGACAGACTCCCACTACAATGCATAGGTTCTGAGAGGAGAATCGTCCTCTACTACCCTCATGCCAGCAGTAAAGAGCTGCTCATCGTTTCATAAAGAATGTGCTTAATTGCCTAGAACTCGAAGCTAGGTATAATTAAATGCTATATAGGCTAAAATTGGGGAACCAAAACACAATCAGCAAATATTACAATGAAAAAAAAGAAGTCCAGGAAGTCCTTTCAGAGTGAGAGAGAGAAAGAGAAAGAGAGGGGGAGAGAGATGGAAAAAAGGGAGAGGGACTTCAGACAGGCTTGTAATTAGGTTTTGCTCCAATAGATCATCGTCTATTCTGTCAGTACTACACTTCTCCTGCAAAATATATCCCTTGCATTCAGCGGGAGCGGTGGAAACAGCAGATTATTTGAAGTGATATATGTGCTGACTTTAAGCCATGGCAAGATCAAATGCTTTTGTGCAAAGAGAAGAAACTGTGGATGGTATGGAGAGAAGCCCGGCCTGAAGGCTTCCCAGTCATGTAGGAGGCCAATGGTGGCCAGGCCATTCTTAAGACTACATTTTCTACAGAGATGGACCTATAAACGAGGGGAAAAATGCAATTAAGATTCCAGCCACACACAACTAGTTGTACATATAAAAGCGAGAGTACTTTCTTTGTAGTACCAAGCTCCAGGACAACCCGGTGCCTTGAGACTTTTTAATGTTATGAAGTTGCTGAGCCATCAGTTTATAAAGTCACACTGAAATATAAACGTAGTTCTGGTTGTTGATTAGCCATCTCCAATGGGAGAGTGGAAGAAGGGTAAGGTAAAGGATTTTGAAAGACTCCCTGAGTTCTAAAGCAGTAAGGGCACTTAATAGGTTATGGTGACCCAATGAGGGCAATTATCTTCCATAAAGTGTATAAAAGATGAATAAGAGTCTTGTCACAGTCATCTAATTTGCCTTTGAACTACATAAGCAAGGGCTTCTGTAAATACACAAAACAAACTGCAACACCACTTACATAGTATATAATATAATGACATTACTATTGTTTAAGTTGAATGACACAGAAAATGACTAAAATGTACAATAGACAGACATCCAATCTATCCTCTGTGACACACCAACAAATACAAAAGCAGTCTAAAGCTCAAAAAAGTAAAAAAAAAAGTTGTACATAGCCAAGCAAAAAAAGGCTTTTTGTGAGCAAAACCATCTGCTCTTTTACAGACAACAAACACAGCAACTGCAAAAAACTATAGAGCAGAAACAAAACAAAACTAAATGCTCAGAAAGTGACCTGCAATGGTATGTAACAGTACTGTCAGGAGCTGGGCACTGGCCAAACATGATCCAGACTTCGAAAGATGAGCCTGCCTGCATTTCCTGAGAGTAAAGTGAGAGATGTTTGGAGTTTGTGCTGGGGCTTCTTTGGCCCCTCTACCCCCAGCTGACGAGCACCATCACCTGTCAGAATGTTCCGATAATTGAAGATGGGGGGAAGGGACAATCTCTCTCTCGCCCTCTCTCTCTCTCTCTCTCTGAATCTCTATCTCTCACGTTCTCTCTCTCTCTCTGTAACTCTCTCCCTCACCCTCTCTCTCTCCCTGTATCTGTCTCTCTCTCATGTTCTTTCTCTCTCTGTCTGTAACTCTCTCCCTCCCTCTCTCTATGTTGTTCCTACTGTGCCAGTCTCAGCCGAATACTAACAGACTACCAGAGAGCCCAGCAGAGCGAGCCTGTAAGAGCCATGGGAGAAACAGATACACACACAACAGGGACTGACCAAAGTGACTGGGGATTGACGATGGAACAGATCGCAAATCACCTGCAGCAGCAATTCCTCTCCGCGGACACGGAGGACTCTGAGACTGCACGGTGTGTTTACAGTAGTGTAAAAATCTAAAAATACTCCAGCCTCCTCATTCCCTGAGACACCAACTGGGTGTTCTTTTTCACAGATAGAAGAGGCAGGAGAGTGGATCAACAGTGTCCCTACTTTGTAAACTCCTGAGGAGAAAACAGTCGGGGTGCCCTGCAAATGGGTCCCTGGGGAGTTCATTCATTTCATCCAAGTGTTTATTTATCTCTCATGAGAAAACATCTGAGACTGTGATTATATGTAATCCCAATCATCTAAATAATTACCTGTATAATAACTATGTGTGTGCATAACATTAAATGCAATATTAATTTCCCATGAATATGGAAAGCCCACATTTTAAGTGGTTCCAAAAACCAGGGTTTCTGCCTTGTGTGCAGAATATCTTGAATTACATCAAGCAGTAAATTACACAAACCATAAGACATGAATACAATTTTTCCAAAATAAATGGTGTGTGCACAAAATGGTAATTTCTTCTTCTAGCATAATGCACTGCAACATGGCCACACAACAGCACCAGGCCTTGCAGAGATAATAGAAAAGCAATAATGTTGATGAAGTGCAACCTCTCAGTGTAATAAAATATGTTCATTTGATCTATTTCTTTCACAACCCGTCTTTTATTTTTCAAATAAAACATACGTGCAACCATCTATGTCTTTTCCCCCGGCCTGCATTGTGTCCATTCAATTCACTCCAACAGATTCCACAGTGCTGCTATCACAGTTTACTCTTATTAGCAAACAGAGGCAGATTTATCTCTGTGACTAAGTGATATCTGGGTCAGCTCATGTCATCACGCCAGGAAAGCAGGCAATGGTTATACTGCTTTTTCTTCCGGATATCAGCTGAACTGGAGGCAAAGTTACACCCTGAGAAAATATTGGTTTGCAGCACGGAAACCCAATATTAACCTGGCATGTTTTCAAATCTCCAGTGGCCAGTGCGGGTGCTGATTTCATGCAGGGGGCTTTAGCCGTTTAATAGCTTAATGCGCCTTCCTTAACTACCCGGCAGCTTTGCAATGCTGTACATTCAGTCCACAGTCATTCATCAAGCCTGAAAATAGATAACCAAGCAATTTTAATAGCTTGCCTTTTATACTCAAAATCCCACTGACTTGTTTCCAGACTGCAATTATGCTCGTTCCACAGAAGTGAAATAACAACAGATCGTCTTGCCTTTTGTGGGCCAGAGCACAAATATTGTGTCTCCCAGCACAACTCAGCAGCCTAATCACACAGTGACATCTCCAGAGCAAAGGCAAGCTACTGTCTCATCACACCCAGCTTCCCCGCAGCACTTACTCTGTAGGCTTAATGAGGGGCCTGCTTCCCAGGCGATACATTGGTCTGTCGTCAACGACTTTTCTTAACAGAAACTTCTCTGCTAGGTCGAATCCTGCAGTGGTCAGAAACACACAAATGTATGAGACACATTTTCAAGGAATAAAAATGGTCCAAACAATAATTTTTTATCAGCTATATATTTCTCTTTCGTCTGTAACTTAAGCTGGCATCAGGATTATTTTTCACCAGTTTTAGTCGTACCTGTAAACTCATGTGTTTCAGTCATACTTGATGCAAACCTGCTTTCCTCCAGCTTCAAGGGAGGACATGGAACATCTAAAGATGAAACATCACAGGTATTAATGGCTTAAAACTTACTACATACTTCATACTTGAATGCTAGTGAGTGGGGACAATTTTTACCACAAACTTTCATATAAATGAAAAACCAAGTGAAGACCACTTCTAAAGAGCTAAGTTAGTATTTCTGACATGGGGGGGGGGGGGGGGTTCTGGTTGGCATACATTCTGCATTCTAATGTGTCTTCAATGGTGTTGAATTGTGTCTCACTTCATTTCAACACTGGGGTATATTACATGACTGCATTTGATATATGGACTGTAATAAGGCTCGTAAATGTTTTTAGTGAAGGTTTGTTTGTCTCTTTTGTTGTCTCAACCTGATATCACCAACTGTTGTGACAGCTCTCCAAACATGTACAACATAGTCAGAGCGCCTGCAAAATCCCAGTGTTGCAAGAGGAGAACAGACAGACACCCAACTGATCGCTGACATGTTTTGGAAAAGGTGATGCTAGACAAAAGAGAGCTCGCATTAATCCTCTGTTGGAATTAGACACATGAAGAGTCATAGCGTAGTGCTGTGTCATGTCCTCTGTTTTGTGGGGGGTTGTGAATACCAATAGGAGGCAGTAAAGGCAGTCAGCCATGTGACTACACACTGTCTATCATCACTAACAATCAATTAACACTATGGGTCATCCAAACAATTCACTGCCAGTTCGTCTCGTGAGAGGTGGTGAAGAAAAACAGCTGATTGAACTTGAGTCTGGTCCGCAATGACCTCTTTGGTTTGGTGCAAGTGCTAAGCATGGACACCCAGACAGTCTAAACAGCAAGGGACGAAAAAAAGGTGTCCTTTGACTAAATCAGCCTGGTCAGTTAACAGCATACATACCAATTCCTTCATTCAGTGCCATTCCACAGCTCAGGGGAATGGTGTTTACAATCCAGAGAAAAACAGTCCATCTCAGGAAGTGAGTCATGTCCTCCACTACATGTGGGAAAAGACTTCTTTGAAACCTGGAAATATATCAAGGTCAACTTAATGACAGCCCACACAGATGTAACGATTTATGTAACTGTTTACACAGTAACTACAGATGACAAGATGATAATATGTAGCCTAGGCTTATTTCAATGTGGTAAAACTCTCTCTGTTACATGAGGTTTCATAGAAAAACCTTTTACCTCTGAATTTCAAGCATGCAGGTTAAGAATCTCCATGCAACCCCTTCAGTGCCAGGAATAATGTGATGTGATGTGAGTTGTCCTTGTGACTGACTGACTTGACTTGCTTTGACATACAAAACATGATTTATTTGAAGATTCGGATTCCTGCTTCTGGGCCTGGTTACACACCAAATCTGCATCAAGTGAATCGGTGTGTGGACAATTTAAGATAACATTGTAAACTTCAACCTCAATACTCGTTGGTCAATAGAGCAATAAAGGTTGTATCGTCCAGTCGTGGTTCAATTTACGATAGTTTTGTCATCGTTCAAAGTTATATATATAGCCTATATTTTGAACTTTGGTGAGTCATTTCGTTTGTTTATATATCGAAGGGTTTGTGCAGGATCTGCACACCATTTGGACGTGCCTGTGTGCGCTTTAAGCGCCCAAGAAAGAGCTGTTGACCTATGTTTTGAACTTGAACCTGAAACATGAATCCGCCGTCTCAGAGCTGTCTCGGATATGCAGTAACATATATCCCATTAATAAATAGTTGCTATAGATCACGTGGATCTTGACTCAGCGGGCGAGAAGCCAACTCTTCCACGTCCATCACCGAAGCAGAGCCAATGGTAAGTGTAGGCTTCCTCAGTTGATTCGTGTCTCATAGGAGACAGCATAGACACGGAGTTGAAAACTTGTCAGCCAAAGAACCGCAAAACACGCATTTAAATGCGAAGTTAAAAAAAATAATAATAACTCCAGAATTGTTTTGGACATGCCATCATTCATTACTATGTTATACAATAAAATGACATTTGTCCATAGCTGGGCAAGCCATAAGGATGTGGTTTCAATCAAACTTATTATCTTAGCGAAAAAGCATATGCAGAAACGCGGTTAACCGACCAGGTTAACCGACCCAGTGCCTGTTCTTCACAACAGATAGCCTAATCCATAAATCATGACGGAAGGAAAACACTTGTTCATTTCCTAAAATGTAAAATATTGTATCCTCCACCGGACGCGCATCGGAATTGGTGCATTAAATTGGGAGCACTTCAGAACAACTAAACGTCCCATCGATACCCTGTAAACTATCCTGAAGGGGAAACGTGCCTATAGGGATGTTCATCACTAACATTTGAGAGAACATTAAGCCAATGATACTTTTCAAAGAAACATATTGCACTTACATCTGCCGCGGAACTTTCCTCCGAATCACAGAAGAACAATCCTTTCAGGGTTTTGTGAACACATGTTATTGTAATCTGCAATTCCAAAGTTCACTTGGAAATAAAAAAGTGAGAATGGGATCTCACGCAGGATCCTAGTCCTTATTAGTCTCACTGACTGACCCTCCCACTCACTCATTACTAAAATACGGAGCCCGTACTTTCATTGAGGACAGCCTGCCGCGATGACGCTTTACTTCATGAGAATAAACACGTTTTGTTTTATTCCTTTTTTCAGTATGAAAACTCCAACATTGATAATAACAGAGAAATATTTGGTGAATAATTGTACGGATCCAGCATTAGTTCTTGTAATTTAGCCTACGACATAATTTGTAAATATCAAGTATTTTTTGACACTGTTATGGATTATGACACTATGTACTTGTATTATCGACGGAAAACACATGTTCATAATGTTTTTTAATGGTAATATTAAGTATGGAATCCTTTTCCGGCGCGCTGTCAGTTGCGTGAGTTTGTGACTATTTTTGTCGAGCCGAGTCAAATGCCAATGTTTCGCAATGTCTGAGAAAGGATTTTAGCTAAACATACTACTATTCGTTTAATTGACTTGAACTGTATTTGACTACGTTTCAACCTCACTGTTAATATATGCCAGACCACACACCAGGCCACTTTACAAACAGCTGTTCATAACTGGCAATGTGTGAGGTTGTCTCATTATTAAGTTCAAGAAAGTATGTGGGGTAGTGCCAGTTCAGTGCACAACTTCCAGACACCCATAGCTAAATGATGTAGCAAGTTTTGACTCTGGCTTCGATGAGAATGCCTGAAATGTTTTGTTTGAATTATTAAATTAAAACACTGGTTTATTTTGTCAATATAAACATGTATCCCATCAAACCATGGGGTGCATTCATTTTCTGGTTATTTACATGTAAAAAAGTTAATTATTCAGAGATGTATGTTCTGTGATGGACTGAACAACATGATCACCGCAAGTCTGCTGACCTAAAGGAGGTATGATATAGCCTACCCCACCTTCCTCTCTTGATGGATGTCCAAGACATCACATATTTTATATTAAAGTTTTTGAAGACACTGTATTTTGGAATACTGAGATAGCTTGCTCTGTATTTTGATAGCTATGAAGAAAACTCCTTACAAAAATGGTTCTGTGATAAATTCAAACATTTCAGTATGGTCCTTCTTTAAAAGAACCTGTTAGAGAGCTTTCTAAAGAGAAGGGGCATCCCTGCGTTCTGCTATTTAGTGTGTGCACTGAACAGTAAAGGGATGACATGGACTTCAGTGGCCACTGCAGGGGGCAAAAGTTTGGCAAATGCTATCATTGCTGAGAGCAGCTTTAACTTTAAAGTTTTCTCTGAGCAGAGAAGCCCTCTATGGTTCCCTCAGAGTCCTATCCATTCATTCTCTTCTTCCCCCATGTCTCCTAGTTAGAGCTAATTGGGTCTGTGTGGAACCAAAACGGAGAAAGGTCATGTAGGAGCAAAAATGTTTTGCCTGGAAGCAAGGAAAAACCGAATAAGGTTTTGAACAGAATTGTACTGTATACCTATAGCTGACTGTAACAAAGGATTCAGAATTATAGTGTACCTATAGCTCTGACAAAGGACTCTTTGACAATGGATTCTACACGTTGAAAGGCATCGGTTTTGTCTTCTGGGAACCTGTATTTCTCTCAAACCTCCTGACTGAGATTCAAAGCACAGCTCCAATATCACTTTTCTTAATGAGTTCTGGACATCTGTTTAGTCCTCAAACAGCGCTGAGTGTGTGTGTTCAGTTTTGCATTTCCAATATTCAAAATAGCTGCTTTCCAAGCAAACAGAAGGAGCATAAAACATTATGTACATAAAAGATTTTTCTCAAACAGGCCTGCTCAACACCTGTTTTGTAGCTTTTGAAAAATGCTGTTTTCAAAAATGAAGTAAGCTGCTTTCATATGGTGACATATGCTCATCTAGCTTTTTTTCCTGCCAAATGAATTTCATTTGGTTTCATAACAAAAAATGATTGTTTCCCTTGCTCTAAATGACCAGGTGTATGGCTTACTGGAAAAGGCATTCAGTAAAAGGCGCTTTGCCACTTGGTCACATTAAAGCACTTGGCAAACAATATCACTGTCAACAATCCAACCCAAGTGACTGATCGAATCTGAATGAGAGGTTGAAAACCCTGAACAGCAGACACTAAAGCGCTCCAGTTACTAATCCAACAGAATCCCTTTAAGGGGGCATACTGCATGCAAACTCAACATAATGGTTCAAAGGAAAGGAAAACACAGTCAACGCAAGGCAATTTACTCTATGAGTTGCAATTCATTGTTCACTGTCCAGCTGACTCTAACCCACACACTCAGCAGGTACATCATTAATGTACTAAAGCATGTCATACGCTTTAAAGAAATAACTGTAGGGCACTACAGCACTATACAGACCTTACATTGACCTCAGATAATCTTTCAACAAAGCATGACAGAAACAATGGATATGCCAATATCCCTTTAGGTCATATGATACTCTTTTGACCTCTGCTGTATTTTGAATCCTGGATGATATGGGTACACCATATACATAGGGTCTGTAAATTGCCAAAGTAGATTTTTAGCCATCAATATATTGCTTACTGGATATATTTACCAGATCGTTTAGACTTGACAAGAAAGCAATGAAAGAGATGAGTAAGTATGCAGACAAAGATTTTTCAGCCAATGACATAAAATATATATGTTTCAGGTCAAATAATTTAATCAGATACCCTGCCAATGAATAGATTGTACAGGAATAAACCTGACATACAAGTGGTACATGTTTTACAAGCCATCACTATTAAACACAATTAATCATCATATTCTGTTCATAGTAGAAGTAGTAGTAAAGCAGTGTTTGAAGAATGACATCTGAACTGACTTCTTTATCATCTTGACTGCTACTGCAAAAATGTACAGCAGGTTTTCAATACTAATATATATTCTGAGCTTGCGCTTGGTAAGCTATCAACCACCATTCCCAATGACAGGTAAACCAAGAGATAAACCTCTTCATGAACGTTATCATTCTTCTTCATATGATGATATATTTGTGTGGCAGTTGTCTGAGATGTGCTTAATCCTGCTCCTTTGCCTTACACCAATAGGAAAAGGGAAAGAAATGGCTGCTGAAATACTATGCATCCATCAATACACCTACAATCCATATGCAGCTCTGGAAAAAAAATGAAGAGACCGCCATTTTATTTATTAGTTCCATTATACGTTGACCTGGTTTTACTAAAAGTTTGAGTAAATGTATATTTTTGTTTTATTCTATAAACTACTGCCAAACGTTTCTCCAAAGTCAATTTGAGCATATACAGAAAAAATATACAGATAATTCTTTTTTTAACTAAAATACATACCATACCAATACATACCAGCACTGCATATTGTATATCCCCAAAGATGAACTATGAAGGAAGTGTTTTTTTTTAAGTCTTAAGCCTTTTTATCATTTTGTCTTTCAAGTCACCACTGGCTGGGTAACATGTGTAGGGCAAAGCCAATAAAGAACAGATACAAACAATACCTCAATGTAATGAATGGCTTTTCTCAAGGTTTACTACCACACTTGCCATCTACTGCTGAAGAGTAACACGAAACAGTAGTATTCGACGGAAGATCTCATTGAAAATCAATCATATGGAGCACTTTGAGCAATGAACAGAGTAGCCCACGTCATGAGAAAGCCACTAGCAACCCCATCCCCCAACCCTCTGTGTCCCTGTCATTGAGAACAAGACACACTTACCAGTTAAATCATTTTAGATAGAGAGAAACACTGTCAAAAGCTTTTCAGGGTGTGATGCCAAAACACCAAAACACTTGGCCCATTCATTCCCAAACAGACAATGTTGTAGCTGAGTGGACCTTCAATCACAAGCAGAGACTCTACTTCTACAAAGTAACTGTAGTTCTGAGTTTGTAATCAGTTCTGAGGTTGTGTGAGGTCACTTTGTGACCTGATATCAAATTCCTCAAGCTATGTTCACTCGATAATCTAATGCCTTACGGTATTTGTCTCTCTAATATTTTGTCAGTTTCATTTTTCGGAAGTGATGATGGAGTGTCTGCTTTCCTTCCTGATCACTTTCCATGCTGGGTAAAATCGCTATAGCGACTGGATGGACTTCAACCTGGCTTCCAAGTAGGTAAACTGATGCTGTGTATAAATAAAGCACAGAGTCATAACTGGTAAGCACAACATGCATTACATTGGCAATCTACTTTATGCAGCTTGTATCTGACTGTCACTGTGTACAGCACTGATAAACAAGATTTACGTCAATGAAAACATTTACATGATTTTGTCATCTTTTAATGTGAATTAGAGAATATAAAAACATAAAGGTTATCATTGTTCAAAAGGGACAGAGATGCTGGGCAGAGAGTATAAGGCACAAGATCACTATACATAGTACAACTTAGCTCTTCTAATTAAAAATTATTTTTTCTGATCTCAAAGTATTAACAGCAGGCAAGACTGCAACTGTCAACTAACTGTACTCATGACTGCTATGAAAGTCTGGGAAATATTTTGCCTTAAAGCTAACAATGAACTTTGTTTAATATTAAGCTCATAAGGTGCTAGTTCATACTATATATTATAATATACATTTCATACCACATTTTTAATTCCCTCTTCATTACCATACCCCTAGCTAAAGAAAGTTGCAGTGTAATGCTTTTTGCTGGAATTCTAAACTAAATGATGTGCTAAAACCTTGATGCTGCCACTGACAAGTTTAGGTTACTTTGGGGTAACCTTCATGGATCATTCCGGAATTTTGAATTGGACCCCCCAAGTCCTTCTGACTTTCAGTTTAAATGTGTATAGTTTAAACAGTTTAAAAACGTGTAAAAAGACTTTGTTGTATGCTGTAGAATTCCCTCCAGCTGTCTATAAAGTGAGATCATTCTCACTCACCCTGGTTCCTCCGAGAGCAGCTTATTATCAAGAACCAGTCCCTTTCTCCCATCCTCCTCTGCAATCAACTGACTCCTTTCACTTTTAGAATGACTAACATTAAATATGACTGCACTGGGGTATATTTGTATTTTGGGCTGACTCATTTAAGGAGATGAAGAAAACTAAACAATAATCATGAGAGTGGCTATATGGCAAGGAGTGAATCTGAATGAAAATTCAATATAGGAAATTGCTGAGTTGGCAACTATGGGGCGTCCCAAAGAAAGTAGAGCATCATCCCATAGCTGTGATACATGGCACGTGGTAGATGCCACAAGAGTAGGTGACATTTACATGCATTCAGACAAAGCGTTATTTGTGTATTTTTTTTTAAAGCCCACTTTTGTGAAGCAGTGATGACTGAGCAGTCATCCCTGATGATTCATAGTCACTTCTAATGTCCACAGTGTAACCGGTAGATGTGGTCTTCTGCGTTGGTTTTTGTAGCCTAATCTTTTGTAAAAGAATGTAGACTAGCCTGCATCTGTAGCTTTATTAACCTACACAAATGATAGATCAACCAGACATAGCTGGTGAGTCCTCTGGTTAGCTCTGGCCAATTCCTCTCTCATTAAGATACTGAAAAGGAAAGAGACGGGTCGGGGGTGCATATGGCATAGCATGGTACATACAGTATATGGCACATACCAATCAAGTTCAAGTTCAAGTTCAAGTATTTATTTGTCATATACACAGAAAAACAGAGTCAGACTGGGCATTGAAATTCTTGGGACAAGACACCGCACAACAACCTACCATAGCATAACATAAAATAACATAACATAACATAACCTAACATATAAGTACTCTGAACATAAATTCCACATATAATAAATATAAATATACAATACCATCTGCTAAACATATAATACACATAGTAACCTAAACTAACCTAATATACCTATACTAACCTAAAGACAAATCAAATGTGTATCAAACT
This sequence comes from Sprattus sprattus, assembly GCF_963457725.1. NCBI lineage: Eukaryota > Metazoa > Chordata > Actinopteri > Clupeiformes > Clupeidae > Sprattus > Sprattus sprattus. The sequence goes on along the minus strand of NC_137910.1, from coordinate 24,008,881 downwards.
GTATCACTGTCCATTTAAAAGCCTGATGGCCCTGGGAAAGAAACTGCTCTCCAATCTGCGGGTGCGAGATCGAATACTTCGGTAACGCCTACCAGATGGCAAAGGGGAAAAAAGTTTATAGGATGGATGGTAGCAGTCTTTAAGGATCCTGCCAGCTTTCCTGATGCATCGTGTATGGAAGATGTCCTGCAGGGCTTGGAGCTCCCTGCCTATGATAAACTCCGCAGACCTGACCACACTGCGTAGGGCCTTACGGTCCTTGGCTGTGCAGCTCCCGTACCACACTGTGATGCAACCAGTCAGGATGCTCTCTATAGTACACCTATAAAAGTTAGTGAGGATGCCTGATTCCATACCAAACTTCTTCAGTCTCCTGAGAAAGAAAAGGCGTTTTCGGGCCGCTTTCACCACCTTGTTCGCGTGAACAGACCAGGTGAGATCATCGCTGATGTTCACCCCAAGGAACCTGAAGCAACTGACCTTTTCCACTACAGATCTATTGATGTATAGGGGCGCATGCTCTTCCTCCTGCCGTCTCCTATAATCCACAATCATCTCTTTTGTTTTACTGATGTTAAGAGAGAGGTTATTAACCTGACACCATGTTGTCAGGGTATCAACCTCCTCTCTGTAGGCTGCCTCATCGTTGTCAGTGATGAGGCCCACAATGGTTGTGTCGTCAGCAAACTTCACGATGAGATTTGAACTGTGCGTAGCCGCACAGTCATGCGTGAACAAGGAGAACAGGAGGGGGCTGAGCACACAGCCCTGGGGGGTACCTGTGTTGGTGATTACTGTGGATGAGGTGCGGTCACCGATTCTCACCACCTGTGGCCTCCCCGTCAGAAAGTCAAAGATCCACCTGCATATGGAGGTGCTTAGTCCCAGGTCTATGAGCTTGGCGATGAGTCTGGATGGGATGATGGTGTTGAATGCGGAACTATAGTCAATGAAAAGCATTCTTACGTATGTATTCCCTTTGTCCAGGTGGTAGAGGGCGGTGTGCATGCGATGGCATCGTCAGTAGACCTATTGGACTGGTATGCAAACTGCATAGGGTCCAGGGAGGGAGACAGTAAGGAGCAGATGAAGGATTTAACTAGCCGCTCGAAGCACTTCATTATGACAGAGGTCAGTGCTATGTTGTGTAACATTGGATGACAGAGTCTGCTAATTACCTGAGCTTAACTTTAATATTTGAGAATACGGTGGACAAGTTTTATTAATTAGCCTACTCATTGACCTGTCACCTCCCACTATGACACCTTTGAATTTTGTAGTGAAACAGAATGGTAAATGACTACAAAAAAGTTTCATAAAGATGTTGGCTGTGTTATCTGCCTTTTCTTATTAAAAAGTGTTTAACATAAGCATTTAAACATTTTAAAAGTTGTGGCTTTCATTATTTGGCATTTGATCCTGAGGCAGACAAAGAATTATGGGTGATTAGGAAAGGGATTTATTGGCTCTTAAACTGTCACTCTCCCAGAGTCTAGCAGTTAGGCATACATCAGGCAGATTGATCTGTATTGGGTAAGACCTCAAATTACCATCCCTTCCTTCATTAAGGGCAGACTTATTGGGTCGTGGGGGGGGGGCGTAACCAAGACAGTATTCTAAAGAAAAGTGGGAAGAAAACGAGTGTGCTTCTGTGTTTCAGTATGTGGGAGCTTTAGCTGACAGAATGCACATACAATAGTCCCCTGGACTTTTGGAAGCTTTCTAGAATGTACTGGAACAGAAGGTTCGACTAAACTTGGGCAGAAATATCCCCGCCCTCTGCGTGACGTGAATTCAAACACGTGGTTAGCCTTATTTGTTGCAGGAAGTAAAATGAAAATGGCGGCTACAGATGCACTGCTAACGGAATCGGTCCTTGGCTGGTCCATTTTTGCAATTGTACTTCTGGTAAGATACGATTTGAACCCTGCACCCACCACCTTGGATAACGTCCTAATTTAATGAAAAGATAAAACTGTATACAACGGTCCATAAGGCTTAACATACAGAGTAGCTAGCTTGCTAGCTAGACAAGCTAGCTTATTGTTTTGAAGTTTATAGTCGACATTAATCTAACGTCAGATAGCTTTTAGTACGTAAACATTTGAGGCATTGTATTCATGGACTGTCAACATTCCTATGTTTTGTTCCCCTTGTTCGCTGTACAATGCAATGTCTCCATTATGGGCGATAACGCCTGTCATATCACATTGTTTGACGTGTCACCATCGACCTGCAATCAAAACAAAACAACATCAGCGTTGAGAGTTGTCAGTTAGACATTTAATATAGCCAACTCTGGTGCGTTTGAAACTGAGTTGAAGGGGCTAAGTTGTCACTTAATCATGTCATTAGTGTAACATGACATGTGACGTTAGCGGTAAAACCTGACAGTGAGTGAGGTCAGAGCCCGTCTATTAGAGATTTTGTGGTTAGGGATCAAATAAGCTAACGAATTCATGAAGCTGTGGAAGGAGCGAAAGACTGAGCATTAAAATGAAATAGCAGAGGGCAACGTGAAGACTCAGGCTATCAAGAACATTAGTAAACACTTATTAAACGCATAATCAATGAGGTTCGTCAACACTTTATAACACTTAAGCGCACAGAGACAAGTCTGCTTGCATTTCCACCATGAAATCTCCCCAATGCTTTCTCTGGGTTCATTAAAACACAGCAGCAGACTGCTTCAGGCTGTTTGTTATCACAGTTTAATGTTCCCAGTATTTTATTTACACTTAACAACATGAGAAGTTGCACCTCACAAAACCTTCTCCTGTTAATTCATGCAATCTGCTCAGCGGGAACTGGTTTACATTCTGAGCGTGGAGCCACTATCTGACAGGATGCTCCGCCAGCGGCTTAAGAGAGCAGGCCTCTAATTGATCCTGTCTGAAAACGGCATCCCTTGATCACAGGGGATTGGTTTAAGCAGTGTCCTCACAGTGGTGTGCGCGCGCATGGAATATGACCTTGCTGGTTTGAATCAGCCCAAGACCTGTTGTTTTGTGTTAAAAAGTCTACTGCGATGTCAAAAAAGACGTCATCAGACCGTGGTTTATAGTCTCCTCTTGCTCTTAAAGAATGAACAATGAAAGGATGGGTGACTTTCAGTTGCATAATACCTTGGAGGAATTAACGTTATCTTCCTCACCTAGATAAGGAAAGCCTTTCGGAATAGTGCTGATATTTTCTTAATTTCCTAACTGTATGCATTATGGGGTACATCTCTGATTTTTACAAAAAAAATGTGACTAGTGACACTTTACTTTTTATGCACTTCACACAGTACAATGTTGCCCTCTTAATTCCCAGTGGACTTCAATATCTTTAAAAAAAGTTTCAAACAGGCTACTTTCACTAAGTGATAGTCCACAGGGACCTGATTCTCAACACCAACATTCTCACCAGGGATTTAAGAGAACAGATAACCTGTCTACAAGTCAGTGTCATTGACTGCCCTAGATACCTTACATAGCACAGAGCTATATTGCTTTGAAACAGCAGTTGCACAATGCAACTGATAATGACTAGAGCTCTTTCCCCTTGTTCTTTTACTTCCTTTTTAGATTTGCATCTATGCATTTGTGTAGGCTTATATAGCCTGACTCATCATCGCATCAATTTCACTTCCCTCTTTCTGCACCAGATGATTCCACAGCATTTGCATGCTTGTCCACCACAGTACAACTTGTGCAGATCAACAAAATTCATAGCTCAGGCCTAAATAACAACAGCTCTGTGACGTTTTTTTTTTTTTTTTTAATTTAGTTCAGAGTTTACAAGGTAAGAATTAATGAAATTCAGCCCAGCATGTCATCTGGCAGGTTAATTAAATGTCATAGTGCCAGAGGAGTTAAATCTCCCTTATCCATTTCCCAGCAGTTGTTTACCTTTTGGCCATTTAGTTGGGTAGTTAGCAGACATGCAGTGAGAGGATTATGGCCTCATTAAAATGTAACACCCGATCGAAATGGGAATGAAACAGACATACTAGCCAAAGAGTGTTTCTCTCTTGCTACACAAACACCATCAGCAGAGCTGGCACTGATAAAAGCTAAATAGGTTGCTAACTGATATATTCGGCAATGATTTATTTAGAGATGTGCTGTTGTCCAGCTTGTCTGATGTTTTGTGGGGTTTCCATTCCATAGCACAAAACTACATAGGGTATGGTCTATGCAGCTAGTGGGACAGACTGGTGTGTTTATTTCTACTTCACATGACAATATACCATAAATAAGTACTTATAAAAGTATACTTTAAGAAACTTAGTTACTATAAGAAACTTTGATACAGAATATTTCAATATTTCTTGATAATGACCACTGAAAAAAAATTGTTGACCAAGGGGTTTTGTGCTTCTGTGTTTTGTGTTTTATATCCTTCTGCAAGTAGTTCACTTGTTGTTACAAAAATTCAATGTCACTAAGTCAGCAAGTCATAAGTTGTTACCCAACACCTGAAACTTTTAAGTTCTATTGTCTGAAGAAGCCCAGAAATGCCAACAGAATCCTTTAAAAAGACATATTTTGTTGAAATGCCTTTTAATAGCAAATAATCATATAATAAGCAGAATAATGTATAGGCTGTCGCTCCGCTGTGCGTTGGGGTCCTGTTCCTCCTGTCAAGATTTATTTTTCAAGAACAGTACTTTGCAGTATCCCTTACATAAAAACCTGCATTATTTGGCATTAAGTAGAGGTTTATTGCTCCTCAGTCTTAGTTTAAAACTATCTTACCATTTATGTATTATTGGTCTTTGCGGCTTGGCTTATCAAAATCGGTTGTGATTGGGTAAATAGATTACAGCATATGCCAAGATTACTTGCACTCTTAAACAAGGCATGAAGCCAAGAGAGTCTTCAGATTGAAAACAAGGTGTCCAATGATCCTTTGCTTGGCTGCAGCAAAGAAATGTAGCTTGAGGTAAGGAAGAAGAGTACAAATCTAGTCTTGACATAAAAAGTCCTGATGTATAAAGAACATCATCTGTTGCAGTGAAATGGATAAATATGTATTATTTCATTGTTGAATTGTGTGTTGCCTTGCTTGCATGCACTGAATACTTGCTGAAACAGCGTTTGTTTTGTTTCCCCCCTAGGTCATCTTGGTGTTCTGTTGGGTCTACATCCGGAAGTATCAGAGTCGCAGGGAGAGTGAGGTGGTCTCAACCATCACTGCAATATGTTCCCTGGCTGTTGCTCTTATAACGTCTGCCCTCCTCCCTGTGGATATCTTCTTGGTGTCCTTCATGAAATTCCCAAACGGCACCTACAAGGTATTAGTTCAGTCCATTTGCTTAGATAGTCCTGATAGCCTATAGGCCTTGGAATCAGATCTATTCAGGGCTCGGCCGGCCTATCAGTCATTTTCTTGATAGTGCGCTGCACTAATCTTATTATGGACAGATATAAATCTAGAGGCTTAAAATCTAATTAGTTCAGTAATGAATTGAAGCTTGAGTGAGTATTACATATGACTGACCAGTGTCAGGATTTCTTAAAAGTGGTTTGATAACAGACCACAGATTACTATGGAAATGTCTGTGAAATAGTCAAATGCTGTATAATTTAGTTCACGCACACAGTTGCACATTTCAAATGCATACCACAGACCTCGCGCAAATCTGGAAGATCGAGCTGAGATAATTGGATCAGTGGCACATTTTGCAATGAGCTGCAAAATATGAAGGCAAACGTGTCGGATCAATACTGAAGTGAGTGCAAAATGAATGAAATGAATGTTAGTGGGCTTACATGTTCCCCAGTGGTTGATTTTTAATTTGAAGGACAACCTGTCATTACAATTTAGGAAGATGAATGCAAGTGGAGATACACAAGTAAGAGCGTTCTACAGTTCTTGCATACGGTGTCTATCCAACCTGATTCGGCTGGCCTGTCTGCTTCGTGCTGTTGCAGAGCGCCTGTTCAGTGTGCAGAGCAGCAAGGGAGGAGAAAGCCCACAACACACAACACACGCTAGCGTTTACCTCCAGTAGCTCTACCCTAAGGAGATTATGGTAATGCCAGGCAGGTCACAGAGATGACTGATGATGCCCGCTAATAATTCCAAACTTGGACGGATTGCTTGAGGGTTGAGGGTAGGGTGGTGGGCTTGGGGGAGGGGGGTGGCGGGTTGTGGTGCAGACCAAAGTGCTTAAATCTATCCATGCTATTTTCTAAAAGCCTGAATTTTCATTTTTTTTTTTTGAGGAGTCGGTCCAAACGAGATTGAAATGGCTTTTATACAGGCCCAATGCATTAAGTACACTGGGGAGGCTGTCTACTCCAGTTTTTGTTTCTGCGTGGGCTTGGACTGTTTGTGCAATCCTCTAGCATAAATCTCCCATGCATTTGCATTGTTTACCCCCCCCCCCCCCCCCCCTCAGACCATTTACATTAGAGCCCACTGTAAGTTTTCAACTGCAGAGATTTTTCCCCCTAATAATGAATTATAGCTGTGTCCTATGACAGAGCACTTACTCTATAATATAAACATGACACTTGGATGTCTGCTTGTTGTAGTATATTGCTGTTGTCATATACATTTGAAGTATGTTCAGCATCTTGTTTTATGGCTACAGAATTGTTTTTCTAAAGGCTTCCCAATTTGATTAGCAGAGGATATCAGTTGTGTTGCGTAGCATTTCAATGTGATGCAGGGTTTGATCTCGAGCTACTGGGGCCACGCGGTGGATTCAGGGCTTGGATAGAGTACACCAGCCCCACTAGCAGCAGAAAAGAATGATTTACTTCAGCGCAGTCAACAGCAATTCTCTCTGGCATTTGGATCAGCTTTGAAAACCCGTGAGTCATCATGGTGTCAGGTCACGTTTTTGATGGAATCTCTGGTCACAAAGGAAAGGATTGAGAAGAAGAAAAATCTGACGAAAGAAACGTCATGCCCTAATAGCATTGCAGTGACCCACTGTATGCAATTAGCCATAGATTTTTTTTTAAATCTTTTAACATGCTAATGATGATGTTTTGTCCAATGCCGGATGCCTCGCACCCTTTGAATTCGTCCTTTAGGAGTACACAGCAGCACATAGCGAAGTATTATAAGTGCATTCATGTAATGATGTCATTATGTGGAAAGACTTAATGTGAAATCATGATTTTCAAAGCCTTTCGACATTATGTGTTTGCGTTGATACGCATCGAATTAATCAAATGTCCTATTTGGGCTCTTCCTCCTTCCCTTGTGTAAGACTTGTTTTTATCCCTGATGGGAGTGAAGTGTCCAGCCTGTGCTGTGCATACTTCAGTAACTGTGTGATGCCATGGTGTGTGGCAGCAGCTAATTGCGTTAGCCGAGCATCTGAATCATTACACAATCTGAGTGAACCTCAAAGTGAGGTGCTATCCACGCTGACCCTAATTGGCAGACTGCTGTTCGCTTTTCAGAGAGCGCACTGAATCTCCCCGCTTAAAGTAACAGAACGGCCCCTCAGCAGGGCTTTCAGAGCAGAGGTGCTTGTGAAAGTCCCAACGGTGTTAGGTGTCTGTAGGTTAGGCAGCATCTCATTTGTACGCATCTGCAAATAAAGTTTCTTTTTTTAAAGACTGTGCACTACTTTTTTTTCTCTCTCTACAGGACTGGGCTGCAAACAATGAAACAAGAGGACAAATTGAAGACACAGTCCTGTATGGATATTACAGTAAGTAGGCTATGTTGCATAAGATGCTTCTGCATTTCCACATCTTTAGTTTCTAGTTTCTGGTCAGGAGAGCCCGCACCTCTCACCTCTCAATCTTTATTTTTACTTGATATTACATAATATTAATAATAATACAAATATTCAGGAAAAGCAATTCGTTTGTTTTCCTTTCTTTTTCAAAATCCAATCTACCTATGGTCTCAGATGTGTCAGTCCTGGTCTCATTGTCATGGTCACATTTGTCTTTGCAGTGACCTGTCAGTAGCTATAGATACTAGCAGTGATTAGCTGTAGTTTGCTGTAAAGTTAATGGAGGATTTTATTAGTGAGAGACCTTCTGGGATTTCTGGAGTTAAGTGACTGCACTCCTCAGGGTCACAGGGGTCGTCCTGTCAGAGGGGATACAACAGTTAAGCTATCAGTTAATGCATGGCCCACACAGAAGCGTAAATACATACACACACACACACACACACACACACACACTCTCACTCAATCACACCCCACTTATACTCACACCCATACTCACCCTCACCCTCACTCTAACCCCCACTAACATGCACACTCACACTCACACTCACACTCACGCTCACGCTCACACTCACACTCACACTCACACTCACGCTCACGCTCATGCTCACGCTCACGCTCACACTCACTCTCACACTCACACTCACACTCACACACACTCACTCAATCACACCCCACTTAGACTCACACCCATACTCACCCTCACCCTCACTCTAACCCCCACTAACATGCACTCGCTCACACTCACACTCACACTCACACTCACACTCACACTCACACTCACACTCACACTCACACTCACACTCACACTCACACTCACACTCACACTCACACTCACACTCACACTCACACTCACACTCACAATCACAATCACACTCATACGCACCCTCACCCTCTCAAAACCACACACACTCACATAAGCTCAAAGAAATAACCTCTGTGTCTAGGTGCTTTACATGAATAGATATGATATGCCTGTATGTGTGACATTCACTTACTTACATGTGGAATAACATACAAATCACATCAACATTATGACAATAAAGAGGATTTATTGGGATATTTTGGGACCACCAAATCTCTCTTGAGTGGTACTGAAGAGACAGATCAAAACCTATTGGGGGTTGTGGAGTGTTGCTGTGCATACCATCAAAATCACCAGCAAAGGCATCAGGCGGATTGGCTAATGGGCATTATTAAAATAAATGTCAAGCCCACACTTGTGATCTATTAGGTGTATTATTGTTGAAGATTGTTTCATTGCCGCCATGAAGCCTCCTTCATTTACTCTCCCCCGGCTTCCCCCGTAGGTGTGCTGGGGGATTTTTTCCCATCCTCTGTTTCTTCTTCCGCCTCCTCTTTTTCTTCTTTTTTCCCCCCTTAATTTTGGTAAATTGAGTCACGTCACAGACGCTTGATCATCAGCCATTAGAGTTCTGCAGCAGATGCCGGCCCAACAGCCTGTCAGAGCCTGTGTGCGGGGACGTCTGTTTAGGAATGCCAAGCTCATGGGAGACAATCTGTCTCCCGGCTAAAAACCCAGCCAGTCCAAGGCGCTTCATTCTGTCGGGGAAATGGCATGATAGCATTAGCTGTGACAGTGCAGGTAGGGTCTATGCAATCCTACCATCGAGCTGCTGCTGCCGCTTTGTCCTTCAGACGAGCAAATATGATTTTGCGGCCACAATTGATTTTTTTGGGATTCTGTCAAATAAGTCCTGAGGAAAGTGCCCTTAAAGCAAACTTTATCTGAGGGATACTTTTAAAGGCACATCCACTGCAGCCTGGACTCTTGGTATTTATTTGTATTGATGCACAGGCATTCCACAGCAACCAATCCATTTATCGGAACTGCTCCAATCTCAGTTTTTTTTATCCTTTTATCTCCCATGTAACTGGAAGTAATTTGCTGTCTTGAATTACTGAGAATTAAATTTAAAGACATCGTCATGGAACATTCTGTTTTCCTGCTTTCATAGTCCACATCACAGAATGGTGTGTTGCTAAATGATTAACCCAAAACGAACTCTATGAAGAGCTGAATTGACCAAATGATAGGGGCTTGTTGGATGTGTGTTGTTGGTGTCTACTTAAAAAGTGAATTTGTGTAATTACCGATGTGCCAAATGATAGCATACGCTACAAACTGTACATACTCACATGGTTTCCCCACTCTGTCTGACAACAATACCTTCAGAATTCAGTTAAATAACCCCTGTGCTGGTAAATGACACACGCAAGTCACGCATAGCAAGTTGCATCAAGAAGGCGTCTTAGAATCACAAACTTGCCATTTGTCCTTGAGGATAGTCTGTGCAGGATGGCTGGAATGCCACAGGGGGATATTTTCTCATGCCTCAAGCTGAGCTTAGGCATCCTGGTTATTCAATTTGCAGAAGTTCACCATCAGTTGGCCATGTGCAGTGTTTGGATACCATGAGCAGATACATTGCCAGTCTTTCCATCCTATCTGTCTCTTTCTGTCTGACAGTTTCGTGGTATTTTCTGCCCCTTCGTCTAGTTTAGGGCTGCAAGGTCGACCCTGGGCCTCCTATTGTTTATATTGTCCTATTATTTTTTCACAAATCTTGTATACATTACCACCATGGCTAAGTTACAACATGGATAATGTCTGTTCTGTACACCTGACATGTACACAAACGTCAAATGTGGTATGCATGCAAAATCACTGTGATCTCATTTATCACAGATTTAATTTCATTCTATGGGGAAAACTGGTCACACTTTGGTCCAAATCGGTTCAATGTGCTCTCAAACAACAAACAAAAAGCGAGCTCAGTACTGTCTTCGGATTAAACGAGCAGCCATTCTCCCCGACATTAATTGTGTGGAAGTATCATAAAGATAACATGAAGACATTTGTTAATAATCAGTCCTGTCGGCTCACCCAACAGTTATTTGGCAAGGTTTTTGCTGAATTCCTAGAGAGGCCTTTACAAAAACACACTTTTCTTTTTGTTAGTGTTTCTACTGATGTCCTATTAGTTTCTCACTAGGAGTGGCGCCCAGCGTGTCTCTGAGTTGTGCTCTGACGGGAGAGGGAACTGGAGATGTAGCCACGGTCATGGCTGTGGTGGTCAACCAAGCAAGAGATGTTGCTCTTAACACATGGATATGAGCTGAACCAGAGGCTCCATGGCCGTCTGACAGAGACCTACAGAACACACAGGTGTCCAAACATACAGGGACGAAAACAGAGTCTGTCTGTGTGTCTTTGTCTGTGTCTGTGTGTGTGTGTGTGTCTCTGTGTGTATGTGTGTGTGTCTGTGTGTGTGTGTCTGTGTGTCCATGCGTTGTGGTGAGGGGAGCGAAGGGGAAAAGCATCACTGGAGAGAAGATAAAAAGAAAAGTCTGCTTTGTATGCGGCATGGGCTCTCTAAGGGGCTTAGGGGTAGCCGAGGGAGAGGAAGCATCAGTGTTCAAATGGATGGAGAGTGTGAAGACCTTGAGCAGTGGCACCCACCCCCCATACATACACACACACACACGCACACACACGCACACACACGCACACACACGCACACACACACGCACACACACACCATCCCATCTTAAGGAGGTGGATGAAGGAGTCGGAGGGCGGATGATGGCACAGAGGGGTTGACATTTCCTGGCCTGTGGCATGCAGGCTTGTGATCATGGCTCAGGGACCGGGAGCACGGGCCTGATCCGCTCGTTGCCTTTAAATGGTGAAATAGCCACCGGCCGTCTGAACTGGGAGGTAAAAGGCTCGTGTAGAAGCAGAAAATGCAGGTGTGTGAGCCGGCTGGATCTGTGTGAGGGACCGATTTGTATCTACTGTGCTGTATCTTTTTTTCTCTTTTCGTCTTTCCCCCCCCCCTCCCCCCCCAACACAGTCATGCAAGCTTTGATTTGTTTTTTCTTTCTTTGTTTGCTTTAGTGTTCTTGATGACAAATGTCTGTCATCCTTTTATTTGCTGTCTTCCTCTCTGGTCTCATCCCACTTCTGTCAGTCGGTGGAATATGAGCAGCTGTCTTTGTCAAATAAATATGAACACGCCAGCAGTGCGGGAGACTCTGGAGAAGCGAGAGGAAGCAGGAAGGCATGATGGCTTTCTCACTGAGCCGTGAAACGTCAACATCAAAACGATCCAGTCGAGAGTGTCTTTATTACTGAAAGTCACATTGCGCCAGGTTGAAGTTTTGGATTGCCTCTCAGCCTAATCAATCCATTAAAACAGAAGGTGCCACAGGGCTACAGTGTTCGTCAGCCACTGACTGCCACAGGGATAGATGCATTTAGCGGCTCTAACCCTGCTGTCATTGCGATGGCAGAAAGCTCATGAGCGTTTCAGGCCTGTGTGACAGGGTGGCTCTGCTCCCTTTCTCTTCCTCCCTTTTCCTCACCTACCCATCAAATGTTCGTAGGCATTTCTGTCATTGTGCTTTTGCCAGGACTGTCTTCAGGCTCACACGCGGTTCACGTTTTGACAATCTAGTGTTGTTGATTAGCTGCTGTTGTTGTTGATTTTTAGTTCCCTGTGCCACTTGTGCAATGCAGTTCTTATTCCCTCACCAGTAGGTGGAGATCAAGCTCCATCTTGTTTAAGAGATTTCTGATGCATTTTAGTCAGAGAACACAAGGAGTCTTGGAGCCAACATAAAGAAATGTCCATTCAAAAGCAGCAATTAACAAGCCCTTTCCATCTTTCTCTTTTGAAGTATAATAATTTCAATGCCTGACATAGAGATTGTCTATCTTGTGTTGTGTAATTTCCCTGTGTAGTGAATTGATCTGTATTCTGTGGCAATCACTCTTAACAAGCAAGATTGGGGCACACACTTAATGAATAAGCAGTTATTGACACATTTTCACACATAGCAATTATTTAATTGTCCAACATTCCCTTTAGTCTTACCTACCAAGAACGTGAGGTTCATAATTTGTCAAATTTATATAGTCAATGACCCAGTCATTTATGCAAATATCTTGACACATACTGCAATCACAAGTAGTCAAATATAGTCAAGGCCAGTCTGTGCTTCTGCTGCTTTTCCACTCAAAATATTATATCCCTTGTGCTAATAACCTGTGTTGGCCTTGCTGCCTTGGCTTCTGAAATGTTGAAGAAGATTGTGTCTTTCACATTGTGTTGGTAGCCGCTCTTCTAAAGACTTGCCACAGAGCCACTTCAGTCTCTCTATGAGCTCTTATGAAGAGGTAATGTGCAGTACAGTACATAATGTTCAGCCAACTTCAGCACGTTTGCCCATCTCTCGCCTTCTAGAAGTGACCGTGCAAACGATTTGTAGCAGGATGGCAGTGTCTGCAGATTTGGCCATTTTTTACAAATGGGCAAACCGAAGGAGGTGAGCACTTTTTTCCCTTTCTCTCCCATTGCCAGTTGACTTATTTACAGGGGGGGTGATGGATGTCCAAAATAGCTTAGCCCTGATCTCAGATGAACTCTAATCTTTTGAAAGCCTCTCTCAATGTGAGGCATCCTTCCATTTCTACATCTGCTCACTCGGCTCTGTACTTCAAAGCAGTGGTGCTTAGGCCCCTGGAGCAACAGGGCAAAATACCCCTGAGCCTTCTAAATAAATCATTGGATTTCGTTATGCCCCCCACCACCACCACTCACCCTGCCCCCCTCCAGTTTTTTGGGGCTGGCTGATGCAGAGGGAGGTGGGCAGGAGGGGAAAGGGTGGTAGGTTGCAATCCTCATGATAACTATGAGCATAAATGTGTTTTTGGGGGGGTTTGCCCTCTGTACTGTGCATGTGTTGAGTGATTACAAATGGAAAGTGCTGGTCCCGATAGGGGCTGCATGGCTGGAGACTCGTGACAGATTGCACGTCTATCGGAACAGGCAGCTGTATTTGTGCGAGGTCTTTGAACTCCCCAAGATAAGTGCTCAGGTCTTATACCGGGAACAATGCGTATGACCCTCCTCTCTTGCTTCCTTGGATTATTCCCAACCCAATCCCTGAGAAATCCATCCTTGAGGTTAAGATTTTCAATGAACAGGAATCACTGAGAGATTGTGGGTAAATCCCTATCGTCTTGTGTTCAGAACATCCCCAGAGATTACCCTTGCAGGTTAAGTTATTAAGAGAAAATATATATTTGTTCAGCTGGCTATTCCAAGCCCCCCTTCGGAGTGTCTATTAAATGTAGTGGTCCTTTCAAGTGGACGGGATGGCATTGAAGTTTGTCTGCGAGTTGGAAGGTGAAATGAGGAGAGATCCTGAATGAAACTGAATGAAAAGGCCCTGGATGTCTGATTTCCATGTTGTTGGCCCTCAGGCTCTCACAGACCAGATTGTTTTTATTTAGCATCATAGTCTGCTAGTGGAAATGCTTTCCAAGACTACAATGAACTTATTTAGTAAGGGAGGGAATTGCCACAGAGGTGACAATACGATACTATTAGGATATTTGGGGCACGATACGATATTATTGCTTTTCTTTACATTTTACGATACAGCTAGTATTATGATTTTATTCTGTGATTTTACGTATACGTGGTGCAGTACATTTGTTCTCGACCCTGACTTCCTTTCCCATTTTCGCTGTGATGCAAAAGAAGAATGACTTCAGAAGTAATGTTAACCAAGTATACGTAAATACAAAAAACATCAAGATGAAAATATGAAATTAATAAATATCTGTATACTTGGTGCCGCTGTGTCGCGATACTATACTACATTTTTTTTTTTTCTTCCACCTGTATTGTTTAGTATTCTTGTTAGACAATAAAAGGGATTTTGAACTAAAGCTAAACATATGCAATGCATGTTGGGTAGGTTTTGATGGGCTCTGCACCCTGAGTTTGGAATTCAACCTTTGTTCCCTCCCAGCTTGTTCTGTCTCAGCTCACTGGTGAGAAGGGGTAGCAGCTAGATACCGCTACGCTAGGAATTATGTACCAGGGTAAGGTTTGGGGGAGGCTATTGTGCTAGCTAACAATAGGAGTGGAAAAACATTGAATATGACAAAAGGAGGCAAGATAAAACCTTAACCTATATATGTAACTGAAAAATAATGGAAGAAGAACTTCAAACTTCATGTGCTACTCTTTTCATGCGGCTTCGAGGCCTCTGGGTGAAACATTTCCATTGTTGTTTTGTATTTTGTGGCTCTCTAAACATGCCTATGACTAACTCAGACTTTTCAAATATCAGGAAAGTTAACTTTTGATCATGAATGAACTTGGGGAGGGGGGATTACACTCCTGAAAAACTATGGTTGTAACAGCCTACTGGGGCTGAGGGCTCATTTTACAATGCCACTCTCAACCATGGACCAATAGCCTCACAGACTCCTCATGTGTCATTGGTGGGATGAAGGTTTCCCCTTTTTTCAGTTCCCCACTTTTGGTATGTGATTTTGTCATTTCATATTTGAGTTGTTCCTCAGTCTTTTTTATTATAATTTGACATATGCAACATGTTATTATTGTCTATGGACTTTGCCACCATTTTGGGTTGCCTTGCTTTTCTTCCAAAGCAAGTGTTCACCCATTCGCAATGCCATGAAAACAAAGATACTTAACAAGTGTCTAATGACGAAAGATAATGGCCCCTGTCTGCTCACCCTGATGGGACATGCCTGGCCTACACATGAGGATTAACCAGTCCCACTCGCACACCCTTGCAATCAGACCATCGTCACTTCAGGCCCATCATAACAACAAATGCAGCCTTGGGATTGTTTCCTAGTTAATGTGATATTGACTTTTACTTAAGAGCAGTTATAAGCTCTGAAGATGTGCTCTAGTGGGACTGTGGCTGGTTCCAACTGTGTTTAACCATCAGTTTTCTTGTGGCGCTTGTTCGGAGGACGACGGGACCCCAGGGGTCGCACGGCGAGAATCCAATACAACGGCAAATTATCACCCACCCTGATTTGTAATCCGATGGGCCCTGTACAGGCCAAGAGGGTAATGCTCCAACAGTAGCGGATTCTGTTAATTTACGGCCTTGTGACAATCAATTGCAAGTTTGCCGCGACTATTGCCAGAGGAAAGAGAGTCAGAGAGTGGAGATAAAGGAATCAGCTATGACAAATGGGATGCACTATAAATGTGTGTTTATTCTACAGCCTCATTCAGGAGACAGGGACTGTGAGGATCTTGTTGTAGTAGTTTTTAAGTAGAAATTTCCTTAAAGTCTGTCGAGCTTTATTGAAGCTCCAGGTGTGTTACTATTGTCCATTAGTCCTCAGTCTTCCTGCAGGTCTTCCTGCAGGTCTTGTAGAATATGGTAGGAACTATGGAGTGGTCTCTTAGTGTCATATGGTAGCGCTATGCCCTCTGTGTAGTTCTTCTCTGTAAAACAATGCATTTGATAAATGGTGTTGCTTTTTAAAAAAGGACATACATACACAAGCTAGATGTCTGCCTTCTTCTTCAGAAGTCTATAGAAGGCCATAGCAGTTGGACTCCAGTTGGATTCCGTAAGCAGGGTTGGTCTCCGAAGAAACCATTTCCCATCTTCCTCTGTGTGTTCGAGAAGAGACAAGATAACACAGGACAGCCTGGCTGAGCTGGAAAAAGAAGAAGGGGGAAGAAAAAAAGATGGGATTCAGTTGAAAAGAGTCTTGCCAGCACCAACAAAGTGTTACCCCAGACAGATTAATGTCTCGTCCCAACAGGCCCACCCCTGCCACGTCCTGTGCATCCCCACACTGCTGCCAGTTTACAGGAAATGAGGGGGGGGGGGGGGGGGGGGGGGGCACAGACGCAGCAGGCTCTGAGATTTCCTCCAGCTCCCGAGTCCTTTGTCACTGCTGCTCTTGCTCTCACTCTCCCTCTCTCCCCTGCCTCCCATGACATTTCATTTTCACATGAATGTAATACATTCTTGCCGCCTGGAAGGACAGGAGTCGTGCTGTCAATGCCCTTGCGGCAGGCTGCCTCCTTGTTCGGGACACGGGCGGAATGCCCCCCATCATTCCTGACCTTGAGGACACTGTTGGGCAAGGCCGTGTCTGGCCTTTGTGTGTGTGTGTGTGTGTGTGTGTGGTGTGTGTGTGTGTGTGTGTGTGTGTGTGTGTGTGTGTTTGTGTTTACATGTGTGAATCGTTTAACAGTTGGGCCATAAGTTTTGAAATTATTTAGGGCAAACCCCATTGTGCACGCCATCCCCTGCAGCGCTCTGACCTCTCCTGGTTTTTGACAACCTCTTTGCTTATGCACTTATGGCCTTTGCACACCCACACAGCCCACTGTGCCTCTGTACGTCTCTGAGCTCCCAGAGTTGCAGGCAGAACCCATTGTTATGCCAACCCACTGAAGACCATGGGAGAGTGTGTTGGAGCATACAATCGAAAGGTGCATTCATGTGAAAACCATGTAAAATAGCAATTTTAGGCATGTGGGAGGTATATTCTGTGTACAAGTCTTTATATTACAGATGGACAGTAAGTGTACCTGGGACCATTCTTATAAGATACCTAAATAACTGTACTGTGAATGTGAGAGATGCTATGAGTCATCATGACAATGTCACACCAATAGCACATCAGTGGTTTTAAATGTGTCTAAAGAGCATATTCGTCATATCTTATTTTCTCTAGTCCTAGCACTGCCTCTGCATTTTGTTTGTTTGATGCTAAGTAAGAGTCATGCTTGGCAATGTTCTAGAAAATCTCTGTTTTCAGCTGATGCTCAGACAGTCCTTTGTGGCTCTCATTGGCCTAACTTGTCTCGCCTCAACTGGGGGAAGAGCACCGGGCATACGTAAAAGGGGCGCGATCTTGGTGGATGGCTGAGGTTGGCTGTTGAATTATTTAGCTCATTCTTGCCTCCGTCAAGGGGATTAATATGCTAAACTTCTCTTCCTGGTCAGGTGCTTTTCCCTGGCATTGGATCTGGTTAGAGAGTAATGGATGATCTGCGCTAATGCAGGGGCCGCCTGGTCCCTCAATGTGTTAATATTCATGGTGTTATGATTAATATTACCCATCGGTTTGCGCTATGAACATATGTTCCAGGAGGGGCAGCACTGTGTGGGCCTCTGCGTCATTTGTTATCCTTCAAGACCCGGCTCCCTCTAGCCTACATGAAGCTTTAAGTTAAGCGCTCGCAAGCAAACACCTTAGCAAAGCGTTTAGCGCAAGTTTATCGCGGCGAGTGGAGTACTCCGCCACGCTTTCTTTCCCCTGTTGATAAATAAAGCTTCTTTTGATTTCACGAGGCACGTCTTCCCCTCACCTCCGATTTTTGCTCAAGGACAACAGACTGCATTTTTTTTAATAGTTTTTTGCTCACTTTCTCTTTTTGTAATCAGTTCTTTTGTTCTGCTGTGGGCTTTTTCCATGAAGACCTGCGTGGCAAGTGCTAAGGAATGTAAGGATGGATAATGATGACTAATTGTGGATCATCAGTCATTATTTTTAACGCCATGCCACTCCAGCCAATGAATGAATTTTCGAATAAAGAAGCTCTACCGTTGCAATGAATTAATGAACATAACCAATTGGAACTCGAAGTCTGGCTGAGAAAAAAAAGGCTTTTTTTCTTGTCTCTGCTGTGTCCATTTGTCTCCATCACTTTCTTTTTGAGGGGGGATTAATGAGTTACTAGCGAGGCTCTCTTCTTCATGAGTAGCTTTCCATATTTTAAAAGCTGCGTCGAGACACCAGAACCGTTTCTTGGCTGACATTCTAATTGTGTTCCTTGTTTAGTCCTGCATTCTGAACCGTGCTAATGAATCACGTTATCACCTCGAGGAAGTGCTAAGCCTGCCGTGCCTCTCCCAGTGTAAACCCCCCCACCCCCACCTCCCAACGTGTTTCCACGGCAGTTATTTTGGGGGTTTACTGGGGCTGTCTATAGAGACATCCATTAGCTGTAGATAGCGAAGCCCTCCTGCTGTCTTAAAATAGCTTCTCTTCACACACACACACACACACACACACACACACACACACACACACACACACACACCTCTAAAGTGTCTATGCCTCACCTTGCCTCCCTGAATCTCTAATGCCACGTGGTGTTAGCATCCTGTCTAATAAACAATGCTTGCACAGAAGCATCCAAACAAACACGGGCCTCTGTAGCTGTCTGTGGAGGATGAGAGAGAGAAAGAGAGAGAGAGGGAGGGAGAGAGAGAGAGAGAGAGAGAGAGAGTGTGTGTGTGTGTGTGTGTGTGTGTGTGTGTGTGTGTGTGTGTGTGTGTGTCGAAGCAGAGGAGGGAGAGTGTAGAGCGAGGGTGTGTGGGTCGGTTGGGGGGGTGGAGTGCACTCTACACCGGCAAGAAGCCGGCAAGAACAAAGGCTTTTTTCTGGGTCTGCTGCTGTTCAAGCTGACATCCACTGGTGGAGGATTTCACCTTGCTCTATTTATGCTTTTCTCCGCTTCCAAACAATGCATATGGCATTTCATGGCCTGATGCCCTTGTTAGATGAAATGGCACACTAACCAAACATTACGGTCTCACTAGCCAGGTAGTACATGAGAAAAACAAATGAATCATGGTAACGTAGCGAGCGTTCAATATAATTTTGGATGGTTTGTTGCTTACCCTATGTGTTCAAAGAAACGTTGCTCTCACTTCAGAAAAGGGACCTTTTCTTTATCACGTCTATGATCTTGGCTTGATTTTAAATAGGACCAAATGGCTCATGTAGATAAAGCTGTTCATGATCGCCTGTGCATTTTCATAGAAGTAAATACCTTTTCATGCTGCTGTTGATTGATGTCACACAGATTATGGGTACACGTACTCAGAACAAAGAGATATGAAGTGATAGGGCCACAAGGGAGCGGCTCCCATTTCAATCAAAAGTGTATTAAAGGAACTCCACTCCCCCAGGACACTAATGCGTCTTTCCCTTCTGTATCACTTTGACAGTTGCCGTTCGAAACAATATTGGTCTTTCTCAGTTTCATGATTCTGCTTCGTTCTTCCTTAAGATCTGTCAGTAGGTGACCGCTACGTATATTGCATAGGAAGGCATGCCCGCACTGACTAATACGACCATAGGGAAATATGCTGCAGTTGATCCTGCATCCGAGGCACAAAACAATGCTGCTCCTTGTGTCTTTTCTTAATTGCAATGCTGTGCCTCGTCATATCTGTAGCATGTACTATTACCTCCCAGTCGAGGATGTTTGCATGTGATGGGCTGTTGTGAGGTGATGATTAACAACTCTATCTCCCTCTTTCTTTCTTTTTTCTTTCTTTCTTTCACTTTCTCTCTCTCTCTCTAGCTCTGTACTCCATCATCCTGTTTTGTGTCTTCCTCTGGATTCCATTCGTCTACTTCTACTATGAGGAGAAGGACGACGACAATATCAACAAGTGTTCGGTAAGGCATTGTGTTCTGTGCTGCTTATATTACATCACACAGGATAAAAATAAACAATGTATCTGGTTCTTTATGAAAATAGAGTACCCCCCCCCCCCCCCCTCACACACACAGCTTGCAGCTTGAGGGATGATGCCCTCACAGAGGCTCATTCCTTGAGTCCATATTCATGTGCCTTCTGAATAAGATAATGAAACATTTTCTCTGGAATAGAACTCGTAATGCAAAGAGTCGGAATGAGATGGCCTGTTTGGTAAGAGATAACATTCAACGAGACGCAGACCCCGATTCGATTTAAAGACAGCCATCGCCATTAAATCACTCTGATTATAGAAATCCTAAAAGCCCTAAAATTTTCCACACTTTTAAATGGACCCTCTTCCTAAGAATCAGTGATTCAACTGCAGGGAGTTGTTGCTGGCCTAAAAATTAGCATTTTTTCCCCTTCGCAGGATAGCGAGCAGAAATTTCAAATATTTGTCTCCAAGGACACCATCCTGATGTGGTGATAACATGCAGCAGGGCCTTTTTATTTCTCCCTGTGTAGATTTTTGAGCTGACAAAGGCTCTTTCTCTCTCTCTCTCTCTCTCTCTCTCTCTCTGTGTGTGCTGAGCATCTCCTTTGAAACCAAAGGGGCCAAGAGAAGCAGTGGGAGATAGACAATGTCTCTGTCAGTTCTGAACAAATAACGGTCTTTTCTCCCTTTCTCTCTATCTTTCCCCCCCTTATCTCTTCCTCTCATTCTCGCTCTCTCTCTCTGTGGCTCGTTGTTCATGCTAAGGAGCTCTTCTTCTGATTTGGTCTTCCTCTAACTTGCCTCTTTTTCTTTTGTTCTCTCTATCTGTGTCTCTTATCCTCCTGTCTGTCTCTCTCTCTCTTCTACACCCTCCCTCTTTGCAGAACAACCCCCCCCCCCCACACACACACACACACACACACACACCCACACCAACCACCCCTTTGCCCCCAGACGAACTTTGATTTTATTACCGCCTGATTATGTACAGTGTGATTTCTCTCTTCATTACAGCAAGTGAAAAATGCGCTGAAGTACACAATTGGATTCGTCATCGTCTGTGCGGCGCTGCTGCTAATTGGGTAAGTACGTGGCTCCGAGGGCCCACACCAGTGCAAGGGGGACCCAGAATATGTCATTAAACCCAGCTAATGAGAACCGGCCGTTCGTCTGTTTAAAATCCTTAGTCCCCCCGTCCATTGCTATTCCTCTCTAATGCCAGCACAGGCCACGGCCGAGGCCCCAGGCAGCTAAGTGGCCCGCCTCTTTCTTCTCCGGCCCAGAGCTTTGAACGGGTGCAGACTGGATTTAAGAGGCAGGATTGAAGTGTCCCAATCAGGGAGGGTCCTGGGGAGAATGGGCAGGACTCTGGCGATTGATCTTAGTTAGGTTCTTAGCAGCTTTGTGTCGGAAACAGTGGATCCAAGTCGAAAGCGCACAGCAGATAGCTAGCATTAGCATAATAAAGAAGTCCAAAACTTGACAGGGAGAGTAACGGCTCAAGTGCAAGGCATGTGTGATGCTTTCATTCCTGAGTCCTTGGCAGGCGATAATTTGGTACATTGTGCTTTATGAAGGATGAAGGTGTTTTATGAGTTCCAACCCAGAGTTGCTACTACTTTATCCACTGTACCTGAAGCTCTTTACGTCCTAGGTGCTGTTGGTTTGGTTCATGAGAGGCAACTCCAGATTAATACTAGATCTTGACCTTTTCCCAGTCTTTTCCCCCCGTCTTTATTTCTGGCCCATCTTTGCAAACGCTTAACAAGTAAATTAATGATTTGGCAGAGATGTGCACAGACGCCAGAGAGATGAAGACCTTCCAATCAATGCAGCCCCTGCAAACCAATGAATACCACCGCAGTGTCCAAAAGATTTTTCATTTGATGTCGGATCTTTTTTCCCCCCATTTCACCCTATTTTTTTTTTGTCCTTGTCCTAGTAGACCTGGAAATCCCAACACTTCAGTCTAGGCTGTACCCACAGCCAAGCACTGATTTTAAATCCCCTAAAGTGACTTGATACCTAAATCCATAGTGATACATGGCACTGCACCGTGTCCCATTTAACCTCAAGTTTACACTGTTTATGTTCAGCCGTGCCTGCACAGCATAAAACATAATGGATATCTTTTCTTCACGATCCTGACAATAACATGCTTGTTGCTAAGATCATATAATTTAATGTTCTCTCAAGCATTAAACAACGGAGGTGTGCAGCTAAGCGAAAAGAAGGGGAGGGTGACAGGGGG
Source organism: Sprattus sprattus (assembly GCF_963457725.1). Taxonomy (NCBI): domain Eukaryota; kingdom Metazoa; phylum Chordata; class Actinopteri; order Clupeiformes; family Clupeidae; genus Sprattus; species Sprattus sprattus. The sequence goes on along the minus strand of NC_137910.1, from coordinate 23,986,613 downwards.
CACCCCTGCCATGAGCTTGACTTAAACAACTCCAGGGGGGGATGGCAAGAGAAAAAAAAACGCAATGGAGATGCATTGGAGACCGAAGCAATTTGGTGTTCATTTTACCTTTTGAACCATCCCATTGCCCCTCTGTTCTGCGCTGGGGATTGTTGCCGGGCTCTCCTGGTGCGCTGCGACATGATGGCTTTTACCTCCAGCCCTCTCTCCCCCTAGTGATGGCCTAGTGACAATGGACCATTGTCACCCGGTGGCTGTTCATTCTGAGACCCACATCTCTTTTGTTTTCAGTTGAGCCAGCATGTTCGGGAACTTTTACTTTCCCCCTTTTTAGTTTACCCTGTGAAAGGCAGCCTTTAGGATTGGATGCCTCCTTACAGAGTGTCCTGTAAACCACCCTGCTTATTTGTTTATCGTCTGACTCAAGGCCTCTTACGAATGGATCACTGGATGTCCCAGCTGCAGGCTTTGTTTTCTATTTGTGAGGCCGCATTGTTTTTGGCGGGCTGCTAATTCATTCTCTGGTGCTTCCTTTGCTTTGATTGGCATGTTTACAGATTAGCGCAGGACTTGATTAATGCTCTCATTTCACAACAAGAAAAGAACGGTCAGACCAAGCACAATTTCATTAGCGCGGTTTTGGGGCTGTGCGGCTAGACACATTGCTTTCATGCTTGAAAAGATCTGCGGCACAGGTCAATTTGGGTTAGCCACATAAATAACCGTGTGAATTAAAACTAAAGATACCCTGTCCTCATACATTACTCAGAAACAAAAGCAAAGAGAAGTTTCCGAGCTGTTATAAATAAACCATTATGTGGTGGAAGAATATTCCCTTTCACTTGAGTTTCAGCTCTTAAGTTTGAAGGGAGAGACAAACAGATTCTGTAGATGTGGTAATGTTCTGAAACCCAGGTAGTGTATGTGCTGGTATGCAGGTTGGAACATTCAGGCTGATGTATGTATACACATGAGAGGTGACCTGTTGTCAAGATGTTTACAGTGTATGATGTACATACGCCTCCTCAAAGTTCTTTGGTACAAATGATGCTGTGGGCTGTTGACAACACTGATAACTTGAGAATTCCCCATGCCATTTAGATGCACGATTAAAAAGGAAAACAAATGCCTTTGGTCATTTAGCTTTGATCAAAAATGCATTTGATCATCTTATGGGCTTGATTAACATTCATAGTATATTTCAAGGCCAAGAAATGTACTTGTATTTCTGCATCAGACATCATTGTTACTAGTCAGTGGTTTTGTATAGTCATTAACAAAAACATGGGCATTTATGTAGACCTGTAAATGGTTAAAAGAGTAGCATACTTGAAGTATTAAGTACATTTCATTTAATTTAATTGAAGACCAAACAACCATCCTGATAATGTGTCAAGGACTGAAATGAGGTTACTGCTTGTACAACAATCAGTCAAGACTACAAACCCATCAGCAGGTTTAGTTCAGGTTTAGTACCACTGTTGTAGAAATGTTATCACCACCCCATGACAGTCCAGCCAGCCTATTGGTAGAATGAAAACCGCACTCTCAAGCTTTTCTCTTTTATCAATAAGACCAGTTTATTTTAGTACAGACGTTAGTGTTAGTGTCAGCCAGCCAGCCTCTCAGGTGAATTGGAGGGAAAACGTTGCCGTTTGCCATGAATAGTTGTCTGAAAGGTTGAGAAAGCATCTACATTTTTCGGTCCGACAGACATAAGCTGACCCCCAGACGTGACACAACATTTTCATCTAGCGCCATTTGCAGCCACTTCAGTGAAAGTGGGATATAGGGTAAAAGATCCAGGAAAGTCCCACTACTGAGAAAAATAGCCAGACTTCAAACCTGAAAATGTCACAGTGTGAAGGAATGCCCAGTGAATGAAGCACCAAAATTACACCTTATTTTCATAAAGAACACCATCTGTATGTTATAGAGATACAAAATTGAAGCCCCACCAAAAATAAAAGTGCAATTGGTGTGTGTGTGTGTGTGGGAGAGCAATTTAGACTTCCATAAACATGTGTTTTTCAATCCAGACGTCAGCAGACAGCTTGGCTCCATTCCAAGGTCAAGGCAAAACACAAACACATCGCATAACACCGCTGCTCTGAGGCCAGCAATAAGCCCAGGTTGCAATTCCATCAAAAAGTTCTGTGAAGATCTAAAGTCAACAGTTGGCAGAGGACAACCTTCAAATATCGGCACAGGCAGCACCGGGACATTTCGCTTGGCCTGAAGTCTGTTTTGGCTGGCCATGAACAGGCATAGCAGGCAGGAATGAGTTGATGGACATCACAGAATCCACGCATCAGGCGCGAATCTCACTCTCACCACAGTGTCCCTGCATATAGCAACCGTCTACCTGCTTCTCTACTGATACCATTTTAGACAAGGCACCCAGTGAAATAGATGGTCAGAATAAAGGGGGACAGATGCAGCTAAATGCTGCAAAATTAGCAACATGTTCCAGGTAGTAGGTCAGGCTAAATACTTAATACTAAATACGTAGCTAATAACAGTGTGACACAATAGCCACAATAGCTACACAGTTTGCACGTCTTATGTCTTTGTGGAGGAATAGTGTCATAGCAATGAGTACAACATAGCGATCATATGACATTGAAGGCAATATGTTTCAACAAGTAAAGACATAGTAAACCTATACTATAAACTTGCCACATCTAGGGAAAGAGTACACACTGTACAGCGACACAGGCTACAGTCATGTAATCAACCCCTGAATGTAACAGGTTATTATAATCATCTAAACATTTGAGTGAACTCTCGATCTCATTCTCTTTTTAGAATGTGCAGGCTAATTGTTTTGCCTTGTGCATTGGTGTATTTCTAGTGAGTTTTTGAGAGTGCCCTCATTGCCATAATACTCTTTAAAAAAGTCAGTATGGACGAATAGAAAGCTCTGAATATCAGACAGCGCGTTTGCAGAAGACAAGTAGGCCAGACTGCCTATTGAAACATGAAGGACGGTCTTTGATGCCAGTATGAGGCACTTGATCAAACTTATTTTAACATTGCTTGGAAATATTAATTCAAAGTGTAGAATATTCAGTTAAGGCTGTTGTAAAGCACTTTCAGCTCATTTCTGTCGGAATTGGTCTCTGTAGGAGTCCACCTTCTCCTTCTGAAGCACTTCACACTGGCAGCCGACAGACAGGGATTTCTGTCTCATACGATTTCCTGAGTGATTAACATTGGCGGAGTATTTTAAATATTTATGTATATCACTACGCAGACCAGAAGTGATCCCATCTTTGTCAGCACATTGATGTTAGTTGTATCAGAATGCTACCTCAGCTAGTTCTCTGTGATTTGCAGCAGCTTCGTCACAGGTATTCTAGCATGGCGTAATGCGATTCAACATGTGGCTCTAATAGACTATGCTTGAGGAAGTGAGAGAGGTTGAATAAAAGCCTGAAGTGGAGATGGAGCTTTTTAAATGGTTCAACATGAACAGAGATGTCAGGAAGTGAAATACCACCTGTTAACGAGGACCATTGTTATCTCCCTCAGGGCTTTCGTACCGCTGCAGCCTCCGCCCAACACAAATGCCACCCAGTGGGATAAGATGCAGTACCTGGTGGAAGAGTTTGGCAACCGTAAGTAACTTAGATAAGATGCCCTTCGCTCCATCAAGAGAGAGCCTATCACCGATGGCCCAAAAAAGTTATTGAGCTGGTTAAGGTCCCAGTAGTACCCTCCTCTCCTCTCCTCTCCTCTCCTCCCCTCTCCTCTCCTCTCTTCCCACCTCCTCTCCTCTCTACTCTTCTCCTCTCCAGTCCAAATAAACCGAGTCCAGTCAAGTCTAGTCCAGTCCTAACGGTGTCTGGAGGTGTTGTGGCATGACTGTGGCTTGATTGAAAAGTGGTGCGCTGACACTCAGGGTTGGCGTGCGCGACATTTAGCCTCGTCACTGTCAGCCCGTTTCATTGAGGCGCTCGTGGATGCTGCCACACTAACGCCGGGAGGTGTGTGTGTGTGTGTGTGTGTGTGTGTGTGTGTGTGTGTGTGTGTGTATGTGTGCATGCGCGCTTTTGCTCTTGTGTGTGTGTCTATAAAAAAAAAGTCAGCTTTTGAAATGCCACTCAGAAGCCTTTCCTCAGCCATAGACTTATGTATGCCATTCCTGTTTATCGGCAGATTCAGTGAATATGCCCCCCCCCCCCCCCCACAGTTTTTATTTATTTATTCATTTATTTATTTATTTGGTTGTTTGTGAAACGTGACTCAAATGTAGTCACTGCCGTGTGGAGAAGGCCCTTGTTAATGTTTGTTTTATGGGAGAGGCTCTGAATTTTTAAAAACCATATCAGTGCTTGCATGTGTTGGTAATTTTCATCGCTGTGTGTGTGCGCAGTGGTTCTGGAGTGCTCCTACGCTATCTCTTCCCTCCCTCGTTCCTGTTCAGACTAATGGGAACTCGAGGCCAGCGCGCCTGTGCTCATATGGATCTGTCACCCCTGGCGGAACCATGGCGACCTCCAGGCCTGCTGGGATCGAGGGATCACCCAGGAATTGAGCCCATCTGTCACAGCAACCCCACACCTCCACACCCTCTCCACTCCCCTCTCCACACCTGACTCTGTGGTGCCTCTGTTGGCATCTTGAGGCATCGTGGGGCCACTAAAGGAGTTCACCACAGGCCATTGCTTTTCTTTGTCAAAAAGAAAGGAAAAAATCCCAGCGGTCTTTATTTTCTCTCCTCCTCTCCAGATGGTGGGTTAATTGAGCAAACGGAAGTCAACACCCCCCCCAGCTTCACCCTCTCCTCGTCCCTTGCTAAGTTAGCCCCCTATGACCCTTGCGTTTGCAGGAAACTGCTCATTTAGGCTGCCCCAGCTGAAGCACACAGGGCTTGTGTGACAGTGCAGCAAAGCCTGGCTCGCGCCACTGCGGGTGGCTCTGCTCTGGCCTCTCTCGCTCCCTCCCTCCCTCCCTGACTGACTGACGGAGTGACTGACTTATGGAGTGACAGAGTGACAGGAGGAGTGACAGAGTGGTAGAATGGCAGGAGGAGGTGGGAGGTGGAGGCCACGTGGGCTCCTGTCCGCTCATGCCACGCACCCCCTCTCAAGGTCGTAAATCAAGGCCAGTGTGACGACAACAATGGTCTTATTTCACTGTGTGCTCCTTGACTGGGTGAGAGTATGAAGTAGATCTGTATGTGTGTGGTTGTGTGTGATGGGCCACTGTATGCATGACGGCCGACCAAGTCGCCTCTATTTTTTGGACAGAGCTGAGCACTCCCTTGTTCGACAGGGGTGGTCATTTTCATAGAGAGAGCTACAAAAAAGGCATTCCTTCACTTGGTGTCTTTCTCTCTCTTTTTCTCTCTCTCTCTCTCTCTCTCTCTCTCTCTCTCTCCCCCTGCTCTCTTGCCTCTTTGCCTCCCCAGCCTGCGAGACAAAGAGCCGGGGAAAAATCCTGCGTAATCCAATGATAGCCTTGAGTAACTCTGTGACAGTCACCATCCTCTGGAGGAGAATCTTCTAGCTGTCAGCCCCCTACCCCCCCACTCCCAAGGCTGCCCCCTTTCTCCAACTAACCCTTTTTTTCTCAATTCATTCTTTTGTCTCCACTGCCCCCCTCTCAGGAGCCCTGTGTTCTAATGAATAGAGTTTCTGCTGAGGTTTTGGAGGGGAAAGTGAGTCTAAAAATAACTAGAGATGCATTTCCGCAAGTGAATGCGAAGTGTCATTGCTCTACAGCAGCAGAGGATCAGTAACCCTTGCCCAGCAAATGAGAGATTATACAGCCCCTAACTCTGATTATTGTAATTATATAATCTGGAAGACATGAGCATACAGAACACAGTAGGCTCTGTGATTTAAAAAACTGTTCAGAATGAGTTGACCAATGAGTTGACTATTGTGTGCAATAAGCTACATTATCTGGCCAGATCAAGATCCAGATCAGGCAAAAAATGGATCATCTGTTCATTCATTCAAGGCGTAAAAAGACTAAAGTGTTACAAAATTCTTCCCCTTCTCTATGCTTTTAATGTAAAGAATGTCGGTGATTCTTACTATTAGGCCTCAAAGTCAATGTCACTGATTAGAAAATGTCATGTTACTGTATTCGAGCAACAACAAACCCACGTCTATAAGAATTAGTCTGTTGGTTATAGTGTATGCTGAGTATACTTGGTTGTATTTGATACATACATTTTCCCCCAAGAGGTGAGTGTCGAAAGCAAAGGTTACAGTTAAGACAATATAGTGTCTTATATAAGAAATATGGTTAAATTATTAACTCTTTCACATGAACCAGGCCTTCTCAAACCCCCGCAAACCAGGACCCCCTAAACCGCTCTACAGTACTTGTTTTTCTCTTGTTTCTACCACTGAAACATCCTTTGGCTGCATGTAACAAACATGTCTTTCAATTTTCCAAATGCAGATTGTTTGATGTTGTGTAGCCTGGCCTACAGGTAAAATTCAAGAAATTGATCATAGGCTGTAGCCCAACAGCAACACCTTTGAGGTTCGGGTGCACAGTGCCTCAAAGCTGTAATGCAGTGCGGTGCTGTAAAGAATTCTGCACATAGGTAACCACGTAAGACACTATGTTGTTATGGTCTCCCGACTAGCTTGTAGAAACTAGCAGCAACGTAATTTGACTTGTGTTGCCTCACTACAGACTACCGCCAATAGCCAGCTGGCACGTATATTTTGCGCCTGTGTGAGAGAAAACATGTGTGTGTGTGTGTGTGTGTGTGTGTGTGTGTGTGTGTGTGTGTGTGTGTGTGTGTGTGTGTGTGTGTGTGTGTATATAGATATGTATAAGTCTGTATTTGTCATTCAAAAAGGGAAACGTGAAGACCTTGGACTGCGAACGTACACACAATAGGCGCACCTATAAACCTGTTTGCTTACAGAAATGAAAGATAAATGAAACCTCCTGATCTTCCTACACATGTTGAACGAACAGCCAATCAGAGTGATCTCTTTCACGAACAGCTCAATCATCCAAAAAGCCGCCGTCTAGTCGACTAGAGCCACAGATGCTAAATGACGGTCTGTCATTGCCCGACAGCCACCCATCGGCCTGGTGCGTCATGGGCTTAACCCCTGCCCCGCCTTCGATCGCTTCACTGATGTCCTGAGGGGCCGGTGGCGTTGTCAGCTGAGCGCAAAGGGTCACGTGAATACCTTTTGAGATGAGACCTCCTTAAAAGTCTCCACCGCTGCCTTGCTTTAAAACCACGGCCCCCAACCAATCCCCCCTTTAGCATCCTGCGACTCAGCTGCACACATTTTCAGAAGTGCTTTCAAGCTCCATGTTTGCAAGGGTACTTGTGTATTTGAAGCACTGATTTATTCAAATTATTGAGTCCTGTCTGGGAAAACATACCGCCGACGCTATTAAGACAAAAATTGGCAGAACTTCAAATTAAAAAAGGGGGGTGACAGAGGCTGTGTACGTGTGATCTGCATTCCTATTAGAGGAGAGGTGAGGGCTAGAAGATGCGTGGAGCTCAGAGAGGAACGCTAGAGATTGCGCTAGACAGATATATATCGCGAGGTTGGGCTGGGGGGTTAGCTTTCATTCCACCACCTACCGTGGAGATCTTATCTCTGATCGGCACTTAATTATGCCACGGAGGCCAGACAGGCGAACATACTCTTCTTCCCTCTCTCTCCCTCTCTCTCTCTCTTTTTTCTCTCTCTCTCGCCCCTCTCTCTCTCTCTCTTTTTCTCTTTCTCTCCCCCTCTCTCTTTCTCTCTCTCTCTCTCTCTCTCTCTCTCTCTCTTTTTCTCTTTCTCTCCCCCTCTCTTTCTCTCTCTCTCTCTCTCTGTTTCCCCCACCCTCTCTTCCCTCTCGTTATTGCCCTCCTACCACATCACATAAAGAGGCCTTGGCAGGAAGGCTGCGGCCCTTCCTGAGCATCGTGAGAGCTGGCCTGATGCAAGAGAGAGACTAGCTATTTTCTCATGCCCTGTTGCAGCCTCTGTCCCGCCTAAACGGCACAGCTTGCACAGTCACTGCGGCGATGGTTGGAGTGCGCTAGCAGCGTGACGGCAGGGCTCCCACTCCAGACAGGGATTTAAACACGGCATGCCTAATGCCGGCACGCTCCAGCCTTCCCCATGTACCCTGCTGCCGACTCCACTCACGGTGAGTGCCGGAGCGTGAGAGACGACATGATCAAGAGGCACAGTATGAACGAGAGTGACTGACTGAGTGGGTGCATGTGTACATATGCTTACATCCACACATGTATGTATGTATGTATGTATGTTTGTGTGTACTACATGCCTGTGTACAATTCGACCTGTGTGGATGTGTGGAGGACTAAGTGTCTGCATGTTCGTTTGTGTGCACAATTGTATCATCATATACACACCCACAAACACACACACACACGAAAGCAAACAAGCAAACGTAAACACACACAAACACACATACACGCACTCGGAGAGCTAGCTGAGTGGCAACGCCGAAGGAGCTCTTTAATAAATATCTCTCTCCCTCTCCCCGCTACTTTGCCTGATGTACACGCACCCTTGGGGGCTTCATGCTCTGGGAGATAAGGGCCTCCTCTCCTCTCCTCTCCTCTCCTCTCAGCGCTCGCTCGCCTCCAAGGCAGTGCAGATGTGGAGCACCGCGCCACCGATAATAGACAATATATGCCAATGTCTAATCCCTGGAAAATCTGCTGAAGGATTGGAGCGCACAGGCAGCAAACATCCCTCCCCTCCGCCTTTGTCGGGGAGTTCATAAACATAAGCGCTCTCGCCATGCAGAACACGGGGGCCATTGTCTCCATAACCAAGCTCGCCACTTTACAAAAGCGGTGAGATCACAAAAGGGAAACACCTATTGAAATGTTAATGCTCATTGCAGCTGTCAGACTTCAAAGCTCTTGTTTTTCTGTTTTTTTTTTGGTCGGTCCTCCTCCCCTCTTTCTGTCTCTTCCGACTGCAGCGGAGAGCAGGTGTATAATTCATCTTTGTTCTGTGATTGCCTCTGTCTCGGGTTTCTCACGCAGCCAGGTTGCGAGCCAGGCTCGAGCTCAAGCTTTCACTCTTTTCATGATGAAAAGCTGCTAGCGGGGTGTGCAAGAAAAGCATTTCGGTTGAAGGCACCACCTTGTTGCCTGGCCAGCATTTGGGTTTATGCGTGATTGCACGTGTGCAGGAGGGCTGATCTCCCGGCTCTTAATGCCAGATTCTTGGCTACGCTGTGTTGTGGCAGCATATCCGCTGAGGGATTGTGGGATAGGTAGCTGGAGCAGGGCAGTGGTTGTGGTTCTGCCGCCGCTGCCGCTGCTGTTGCCTCTGTTTCTGCTGTTGCTGCCTCTGATGCTTCCTGCAGCCCTGGTCCCTGAGACAGGTGGGGTCTTAACAGGGAGCGAGACCAGTCACTGCCCATTCATCTCCCTCATCTGGCTCTTGTCCTGACAGCTGGCATCATGCCCCGTATCTCTCTCTCTCTCTCTCTCTCTCTCTCTCTCTCTCTCTCTCTCTCGCTCTCTCTCTCGGTCTGTCCTTTCTCTCTCTTTCTCTCTGTCTGTGTCTGCCTTCTCTCCATCCCACCTGTCCGTTGTCCCTCCTGAAGCACGTCTCCCCATGCCAGAAAGATCAGACATGGCTCGTGGATGACGCGTCTGTTTAAGTGTGCTTGTTGTTCATCTGTCACGTCGTGTGAATGTTTGACATGGGTGTGTACTTTTCTTTCATTATTTATTTCATGGAAATGGATGTTTTCAGGGCTAAAGCACTCTGGTGACCTTTCTGGGATGGGCACAAAAACCTGTGCCATTTCAAAGAAAACAACGTCTGCCTTCAAAAGACCCCCCCCCCCCAGCCCCAGAAAACTTTGTAAAAGCACCAGGACTGAACATTTACATTTGGCACATTCTCTGATGGTGTTTTTTTTTCTCTCTCTCTCTCTCTCTCTCTTTCTCCCTCTGCAGATGGCCTGGCTGCTCTGTCTTTCTCCATCAGTTCACTGACCTTGATTGGCATGCTGGCTGTGATCACTTACACGGTGAGTGGACAGTAGAGCTCCCGCTCCGTTGATTTGCATGTGCTCAGGAGCAACGTAGCGGAGCAAGCGAAGAAGAGGGGGGAAAAAGAAGAGATAAAAGAGAGAGAGCGAGCAAGCGAAAGAAAGCAACAGAGGAAAGGGGGAAAAAAAGCCTGGCCTGTCCAAGAGGAGAGTTTTGTGAGTTGCCAGGCGAGCAGCTTATGGGGACACGACCTGCTTTCTGCTTGGTTTCAGAATCCGGGGCGTTCAGTTATGAGTGTTGGATAGGCAGACAGCTAGAAAGCTGAGGAAAGAAAATGTGCGACTTTTCCCCTCCCCTCTCTCTCTCTCTGTCTCGCTCCTGTACTCTTTGACGGTCTCCTTCTGTAGTTGTGCGTACAGTGGCCAAACCAAACCTGGGAGGTAGGTAGAGCTGCTGCAGACCAGTGTGTAGCACAGAGAAACATTTTGAGTGGTAAGGAGCCGGAGTGATTCATGAGCGTCTATGAGCTGGCAGCAGGCAGTAAAAACGCTCACGCCATTGTCAGGTGAGTAAGTCAAGGTTGATGACTCAGTGCTCCTCCATGTGCCCGTGCCTCTCAATTTGCTTTGCAATAGATCTCCCAGTTTGCAATTCAGCCCATTTCACAATGCTATCTCCACCGCCCCATACACACACACACACACACACAGACACACACACACTTCCCTAATCTAAGCCCCCTAACCAAACCTAATCATGTCACAGTCCTGTCTTACTCATTGCACCTAGTGATGGCGCACCTATAAACCTGTTTTGCGAGCCGTCTGGTCGGTCGCTGTGGCGGTGAGCGCGTCGATGATGGAGCGGCTGCCTGGTATTAGTAATGTTTTGTGATTCTTGCGTTCCTGGCCCCTTGCTCACGTCTCTCCGTGCCGCTGTCACGCCCTCACCTGAGCGGCGTCCGGAACATGATGTATAGGCCCCCCTCGCACCATCGCCTTTATTCGCCACCTATTTATATATCTCTGGCTCAAAGGCCATTAATATATGCCGGTATTTTGATTCCCTCAGCATACTGTAGCTGTCTCCTTTCTGCTCCCACCTTCCCCCCCGGCTCATTCCCACCCCAAGAAAAATCGACTGTGCTGTAACACTCGTTAATGTCGTCCATTTTTCACAGCTGCTATCACCACCACTAGACTGTGAACATCTCCGGGGGTGCCTGCGTCAGAAGGGGAGAATCATAGAATGCCACCTTGTGAGAGGAGAGAGGGGTGGCGGGGGGAATCAACTTACAGACAAAATGGCTGCGGCAGAGAGAGCACTGGCATCTACCCAGTTCAAAGCGGACGTCTGAGAATTGCGTCAGCCATTACAAAAAAAAAGGAAGGCTTGTCAGTAAATAGTACACAATCGAACGACAAAGTTGCAGAGCCTATCTCCCTTTGGTAAGGCTAATCCTCTTTGACAGGGATTTCTTTCTTTGTTCCCTCTCTCCTCCCCTCCCTGACCACTGTTCTCTAGTGCTGAGCTACACACGGCTCGCTTTAAAGAGCTGATAATCACCCTGCTACACCGACGCTCCTAATGTGCTCGGCTCGGCTCTCCTCGTCGCTGACCCCGTGTTGTTCGTGGCTTCAAGAGCTGCCCGCAGTCTAATCGAGACTCCTGGTGCGCCTTTGTTTTTGATGTGTAGTGCTGCCGAGATTGAAGTCAATCAAAGGCCGGGAAAAAAAGAAAAGAAGAAATAACATAACAGCCCGGGGTTTGCAGCGTATCTGGATCTTACACTGTCTCTGCCTTTTACGTTTCTTCTCCTTTCTACCCCATCCCTTTCTCACACGCTCTGTTTTCTTCTTTTTCTGGTCCTCTGTAGCCGTCTTTTTCTTGCACATGTCTGTTCCCTTGTTCTCTGTCTGATACTGCCTCTCACTTGACCCCTTTGTATGGGCCTGATGGCTCTGGATAACATTCCCGGTTGAGTTCAAGTGCTTAAATCATTCTCAGATTAGAAAATAGGATCTGCACTATTCTGAATCTTCGTGACTCATGGACATAGACACATAGTCTATGCATCGGCTACCAGATGAAGAATGCACTAGGAAACAGGACTCGTCAGACCTAGGCTAAACATGTATGCTATCGCCTTGGCTACATGCAAGGGTAGGGTGGGTGGGCCAAATGAAGAGCTGGTGATAAATAACATCTCTCCTCTTTCATCCATTATACCCATGAACAAATATGTTTTGCTATACTGCACAGGCAATGTGCAGAACTATATTTACAGAGAGTACCTCTGGCGTTCACTCCCCTTAAGGCAGCCTTTGAAATGGGCAAAATAATCATTGGGCCAGCTTACCTGGAGCTTTTGTAACCGGCGCTCAGGTGCCGCATTTCTTTGGTCCATTATGTTCATTACCCTTACATGCTCAAATAGGAACCACCATTTATTTTTACCAGCAGTTTAGCAGATAGCAATCATACAGTTTTGCAATCATCTAGTATAATAACAATGGCTAATTTTCAATTTTTTTTCTGTATCGAAAGTGTGATCTACCAATATTAACAAAACAGAATTCAAATCCACAATCTCAGTTTCCATTCCATGCTGATGGCTCCTAACTCCCCCATAGAACCTTTTGCTTTTAACCTTGGCGACCATGTCACAGTAAAATAGCCCCCGAGCAAGTGGGGGTCCTCTCTCACCCCGGCGCTCCCATCCCGTCCTCCCCACGCCTTTCCAGGAAGGGGGCGATTTATCAGACAGCGCTATGTGTTGTTATTATGCATGATTAACCTAATGGAATCTAAGTGATGGGCCCCATATGCGGCCCTGCAGTGTTGTCCTGGCCTGGCCAGGTTAATTTATCACCAGCCCGCATGCTGAGGTGGCCACTCACTCTTAATTCAAACAACTGGCCCGGGATGTAAACTGCGTATAACAACACGGCCCCGGACGGGTCCACTCCACTCTAAGTAAATGCACATGCAAGCACTTCCAGCCTGCCCTGCTGTTTGGTGGGGTTCTTTATGTATTCATTTATTTGGCTAACAGAACACTTTTCAACAGTGTTGGGGGAATTAAGATTCCCCTAATGCTGGGATGAATTGGAACCTAGCCTTATTCGGGATCTAAAATATCTGGGATAGTGCTGTGCTGATAGCAGTATGGTTCCTGTCCTGCTGTCAGGTTCCCTAAAAGGTTTCACAGGAAGAACTGCAGTCATGCCCGAAAGAAAAGTGGATCTCTCTTGCCCTCCTGGTTCAACCTTTAAATATTTTATCACGGTGCATCCTGATGGCAAGGACAGAAAAGGCTGCGCAATGAGTTTGAGCTTTTTGGTAGCTAAAAGGGAATTGCTTTATAAATTGTAGTTAATGCAAAAAACGGAGAGCATGTTCACAAACACTTCAGCTCAGTGGAACGCTTGTTGCCCTTTGAAATCGGAACGCAACCATACGCAAACCTTGTCTGCCCCCCACTGTGTACTGCTTGTTTTAAATCCCACTTCCTTGTGCCCTATTTAGCAGATTGTAATAGCATTAGGTTTTGCTTAGACTCTTGTTGACGGTAAAAATGCTGATTTATACAGTGGGCACGGAGCTCAAGGAGCACTAGCACGAGCATGGCAAGATGGCGTGAGGTAGAGGCCCGTTTCGTGGGGAGTGTGTGTGTGAGTGTGCCTAATGACTTATGCTAATTCACTGAGTTGCCGGCATCGTCACCCTCTCTCCCTCAGCCATGCCCACGCGTTTGCAGCAGTCAGGCAGATCATTCTGTTTCAGTTCTTCCCCTTGAACTGGTTTTCCCAATGCTGCCACTACCACCCCAAACCCCCCACCATCACCACCACACACACACACTCACACACACACACTCACACACACACACACACACACTCACACACACACACACACACACACACACACTCACACACACACACACACACACACACACACTCACACACACACACACACACTCACACACACACACACACACACACACACACACACACACACACACACACACACACACAGAATTTCTTTCTTGGGGGAGGAGGAGGAGGGTTCTCTATGACACGCTTCACGACATGCTGACACTTTGCCATCCTGCTCAAGAGGTCAAGTTTCAAGGTTTTTACAGTCGACCGGCTTGTTCATGGGTGTGTGTGTGTGTGTGTGTGTGTGTGTGGCCAGAATTGGTTAGGTCAGAATTGTACAAAACCACCACACTTCATTCTGTTACGTCATTGTTAATTAAAAAATATTATATATTTTTATATTTTTCGTGTTTGGCTGCGTCAGATTCCCTTTTTTTTCTCTGCTTTGTAGCCAGCATATGCAGATGCCAGGCCCTGTGTAATGAGGGCATTGAGCAAAAAAAAAAAACCATTTAATTCACTTCAACTCTTCATTTGGCCTTTGGGATGACATTACAATGAAAATGATTGGCATGGTGACTTTATAATGTGATTGTAATATTTGCATATGCATATGAGTGTATATCATAAGCCCTTACTGCATGTCTGGGTGGTGGATGGCCGGGATGGAGGTGGGGGGGGCTGTGTCAGAGTGGGGCTGGGTGGGCTGGTAGCTGTTGGTGCATTTCAGAGCCCTGTGACTGTGGGTGCTTTCCCCATCACCATTGCTTCTGCTCCAGCCAGCCTGCCACCTACCCACCCACCGCTCAGCACCGGCCCCAGCGCGGTGATTTAAAAGGCTGGCTGGTGCGCTGACTTATGGCCCTCATGGCTCCATCTCGCGTGCCCTACCTCCTCATCCGCCCTAAATCTCTCCGGCTTGAAGACGCTGATATCGAATAAAAAGGTTAGGAGATTAATTTTCTCTGATTTAATCACAGGCCACTAAAATGACCTGGGAGAGGGAAAGCCCCCCCACACTGCATTAGCTCGTATGTGTGCAGTATCTGTGGGCAGAGAGGGTCCCCACTAGATTGAGCCCAGACACCATTTAATAAGAGAACTCAGTTTATATCACTTATTTTCTCCCTTTTGTCTCTTTCTTCTCCTGTTGTTCCTCAGGTCGTCTTAATCCTTTTTCTGTTTCTTTTTCTTTCCATTTTCCCGCAAAATGCATTGTCTGGGTGTGCTGTTGATATCCCAGTTATTGAAGAGTTCCCTCGCAGGTCAGGTATTGTGGGTCTTCCATCGTGCTGTGCAGGAAGCTTCTGCTATGGCTTATGTTGGGAGTTGCTTTTTTCATTCTCGAAAACTCTCAACTCGTTATTACCAATATCGTCAAGGCCTGCTGTTGTTTTAGATGTCATTGTGGCGAGATGTATGGACCTCCTGCAATCTGTTCCACACCTGCCTGTGCTAGCTAAATTGACAGTGTTGTATTTGTTAGGCATGAGTAAATGAAATTACTCCCTAATTTCCTTTAGTCTAATCTGGCTGTATTTAATTTACGAACGTCCCAGGGACAAAAATGAGACATAAATATTAAAGGAAACACTTCAGGTGCCATCTGGCACAGGTTTTCGGTGGCCATCGCTTGTTGACAAAAATGTTATGTTGATTGCTGCAACGTAAGTTATGATTTTCTGGCCTGCAGGGGGCAGGCTGCTCTCATGGAAGACGCATGTCGTCTGAAACCCAGTCTGCTTTTCGCTCAAGAGAAGAAGGAACATCTCCTAATAAACCTCAGCGTACGCTAAATATACAACATGAAGAAGTGCACCTAGCACAGACATCGACCATCTCATGTGTTGAGTCATGACGCACAATTGCACGTCAACCATAGTTCTCACTGAAGTTCAGGATTTTCATCTCATTCATTTTCATTTCCAGTGCTAATGACTTGGAGATCACCATAGTGGTGCTGTGGTGGTACCATTTTCTCAGTTTTTTTATGATGCTAACATTCTTGGTACAACTTTGGTTGTCAATGCAGTGTTAAGACGGCTTGGATCTGATAGTAACGGTTCTCTCTGTGTTAACAACGTGTCATTTTTGGTCCGGAGCTATGCACACCTCAAAATATCAGCCCTTCCACTGGAAACCTGAAGCCCCAAAACCTTTATCATCTCGGCTGAAGGAGGATTGGGAGGAAGGGACATGTATTATTCACAGCCGGCCCAATCCCCACCCTGACATGCAGCTCAGGGAACAAAGAAAAGCCTTGTGTGTGTGCCGGGGGTCTGTGTCCATTTCACCCCCACCCCCCTCCGCTCTCCATCCACTCTCCTCTCCTCCTCTCTCTTCTCTGTGCTCTCCCACTCGCCAGAACCCAGCTCTCAGCTAACAACTCCTCTCTGCTGCACCACGTGCCCGTCAGAGCATCTCTACCTGCCCTCCTTTCTCAGACTCCCTCTCCTTTTCTCTATGTCTGTGTGAGTGTGTGAGTGTGTGTGTGTGTGTGTGTGTGTGTGTGTGTGTGTGTGTGTGTGTGTGTGTGTCTGTCTGTGAGTGACTGTGAGTGTGAGTGTGAGTGTGTGATCATCGTCCCCTACCCTGGAGTCTTCTTCTCTTGACCGGGTGGGAGAACACACCTGTTTCTCCTCTGCCTTTTTTCATCTTCTCTCCACCATGGTTTCAATCTCTCTGTCTCTTTCTCTCTCCTCTCTCTTCTCTCTCCTCTCTTTTCTCTCTCCTCTCTCTCTCTCTCTCTCTCTCTCTCGGCTGGGCGACTGAAGGGCAGGGAGAGTGCTTGGCTCGGGGGATGCGGGACAGGTTCTCCTTTTATGAGAAGTGCTTGGTATTCAGAACATGGCTCCGGCCCTAAGAGCCCCATGATTCATTGCAGGGGGCGACATTGCTCATAGCAGTGATCCACAGTCCAGACTAATAATAGTCCAGCCTGCATTCGCCTCCCAAGTGACTCCCCTCCACGCTACGCAACACTCAAGAAAAAAGCCTGCAAAGTTACTTTTTCTCTGTCCCCCCCCCCCCCCACACACACACACAGACGTTTGAAATCGAGAGGGAAGGGGTGAATCTCCAGACTTGTGCTGAAAGACAAATCACAGTTTTTTCCCTCTGGTTTAAGGAGTATAAATGAACAGAAAGTCATACTTGTTCCATGATGAAAACAGGCGAAGTAAAAAAAATGGAAATACCCCTAAATTCTATGTGTGTGTGTGTGTGTGTGTGTGTGTGTGTGTGTGTGTGTGTGTGTGAGAAAGAGAGAGAGAGTGTGAGTGTGTGTGTGTTTGCTCATATCCTCAGGAGAGAGCATGGGGAGAGAGATAGAGAGAGAGTGCCTGCCTGCCTATTCATTTTTTCTCAGCCTGTATTGATTTGCCACCGTGCAGGTATTGAAGATGGCCCTCATTTTTAATTAAAGTTCAGACACCTCATATTGTGCCTGCTAGGAAGCTCCCAGTCCCGCCCGGGCTTATAGGCGCCTCCAAATCCCACAGTCTATTTGATTTTATTTAGTTTATCATCCATATATATTTTTCAAAGCAGGACGGACGAAATGGCTATTGATGAGTGCGAGGGTCTTTAAGAAAACGTCTTGATTTATGGCACTTAAAAAGTCGTGCCAGCGAGTCCTTTGTGGACGGTCCTTTATTTTCTTCCTTCATATGTCTGCCCCCTGTGTGGGCACTGATCCTGACTCAGACTGCAGGATGGCTGCGGTCCCTGCCGCTCGCTGGTCTGGCGCCGCATTCTGTCACATGGGGGCACTGTTCAGCTTCAGATACAAACGGAGAAGTCTCTCACACACACACACACTCGCACACTCGGCCAGCTCTACCTCACAGCCGCAGCCAAGCTCAAAATGGTCGCTGCTCACCACCAGCACACACTTCCAACACACACACACACACACACACACACACACATTCACCCCTACTCTTGATGACACCAGATAAAGGACCTTTTTTTTATGTAAGAGGCGACCCCGGAGGCCAGCCGCTGTAATGTGATTTGTTGTGTGTATTTAGTCCCTGTGCATTTATGGACATATGTCACTGTCGGTGTGTGTGTGTAGGGAGGGGGAAGAGAGGCTGGGTGGAAGGGTGGGAGGGCAGAATGAGGGAGCTGGGAGAGGGATGGTGTCAGTGGGCGTGCATGCATTACATGGGCATGTAAGGTCCGCGCTGATGACTGCTCGCCATGTGTAATGGCTCTTTGATGTGTCCTCTCTCTTTCTCTCTCTCTCTCTCTCTCTCTCTGTCTGTATCTGTATGTCTCTCTGTATCTCTCTCTCTTTTTCGCTCTCAGGCATACGGTATGTCTGTGCTCCCACTCAACCTCATCAAAGGCACGCGTAGCATCGTCTACGAGCGTCTGGAGAACACAGAGGATATGGAGGACATCGAGCAGCAGGTCGAGAAGCTCAAGTCCAAGGTTGTGCCCTCTTGGTTTTCCCAAATGATCCTCTATCCACTTGGCAATGCAGATATTTTATTTAGTTTATGCCATTAACCAAAATGAAACGGACTACTTGTCACATTAACTGTAGGGTCTAATGTTTTGCTTGTTTGTCAGTAGGTTGCTGTCATTCCATGTAAGAAATCAACATTTATCAATGATACACTCTCCCCTCCAACTGCATTAAAATGGCTCCTTCAGTGATCCTTATTAAATGAGTGAACATGGCCGAAACATCTGGTCCTCTAGCAGGTGGTTCTTTTTAATACCCTCTCTCTCCTCCCTTTTCCTCTCTCCCTTCATCCATCCATCCCTCTCTCCTTCCTTCCCTCCCTCCCTCCAGTGTGAGGACGGCCGGCCGCTCTCCACGCGGGACAGGCGTAACCTGCAGGATCTGGAGACCAAGCTGCAGGTGCTGCAACGCCGCAGCCGACACCTGGAGATTGCAGAGCGTAACTGCTGCACCAAGGTCGGCAGCGCCCTCCGCCCGCTGAAGGTCAGTGGCACCGCTGCCGTGCACCGTACCCGCGCACCATACCACGCGCCCCCACACCAACGCATCCATCACACTCAGCACAGAGAGAGACTTTCCTCCGCTCTTATTTCATGCTCTAAAATCAGCAGGTCCTCCAGGCATTACCTATGATTTCAAAAAAAAATAAGATAAAAAAAAAAAATCCGACTTTTTTTTTGGCTGGTGGTTTCAGTGAGAGCCCTTGTAGTCTGAAAGCTGTGAGCAATAGTTTCGTCAGGTTCGCAGAGCCCCCGGCACAATGTCAAGAGAAAGTTAAACGCAACACATTACACCATGTGGATCGCAGTGGGAAAAAAAGAACCTCTCATAGCATGTTTCACAGGGACAGGCTCTCGAGCTTGATGTTTGAAAGTCTATTTTCCTCTCTCTCTCTCTCTCTCTCTCTCTCTCTCTCTCTCTCGCTCTCTGATGTTTGTGTTAGTTGTCCCAGATGAGTGTTGTAGTTACCCATCTCGCTTTGTCTGTGGAGGCACCTGTGGTGTTTTTTCGTGTGGTGGTGCGCCTCTTCTGCAGTGATTAAGGACTGCTCATTGGGTGACGCTCCAAGGCAACGCAGCAGCCCATGGAATAACACAGCCAGCGCTACATCCCCCTCAGGACGCTTTGGTCCACACAGCTGCTGCTCAGGTGCCAGAGCCATCAGACCGGCCATCAGAGGGGATTTTGGCCGTAGCCTAGTTTCCTTTTGCCTCGTAGCACAGTGTCTTTGATCAAGACCTGGAGAGCCAAAATGGCTCCTGATGGTCATGTTTGGCGCCATTCTCGATTGGAGAACTTTTTAGAAAATGGACAAAATTGCCTTTAGCAGGGCTAGACTGAAAGAAATACCGTTAGGAAAGCCTTACTGAAAACACCGGACACACACACTCACACACGCAAACACACACACACACACACACACACACACACACACACACACACACACACACACTAGCATAACATTTGATTGCGAAAATTACTATTCGATTTTGTTGGAAAAGCAGCACTATGGTAGCTGTCTGCCTTGTGAATTCTCAGGTCAAGCTTAAATAACCAAGTATTTCAACAACACACACACACGCACACACACACACTTCACAGCCCTTCATTGGTGGGGCATTGGGAACTTCCTCCAGCAGAGTGACAGGCCATCATTACGGCTCTCACATCAGGGAATATCCTGGTCAATCAAGGGCAGATTGGGCTGGCACTCCAGCGCCTGCCGATCATGTTTACGGGGGCGAAATGGCCGTGTTGATAGCAGCACTCAGCGGAGCAGCCGGGGCCCTCGCTGATGAGGGGAGCGCAGGCAGGCAGGCAGGCCGGGGACACAGGCCCATCAGCCCCCCACTTCACATCCCGTCACTCGCCCACCCCCTTCCTCCCGACAGACCTGATTGCCCGAACCCCCCTCCCCCCTTGGTGACTCTGTCTTGCCCCCACCCCATCTATCTTCATTAGGTTTGATGGACGTTTAATTGCCTTAACTATTGCATGCAAATTGAAACAATAATCAGATAATGGATTACCCCCCACCCCCCACCCCCACCCCCGTAGGTGTTTCTTTTTTAGCTACCCATCTATGTTTTTCCATCCCAGATCAAAAGCCTCCCTTATCAGGGGCCTCCCTGTGAATAGCTGATGGAACCGAGTGTCTTTGAGATATGGCGAGTGACAAGCGTTGCTTGAACAAAGATGATGTGACTGACGTTTTCATTCTTTCTTTTGCCCCTTTTTGCTCTCCCTGTCCATTTTGAGGGCGTCTTGTCATAAGCTCCAGAACTGTGTGGCTAAGCCGTCAGTACTTTATTACCCCACAGTTTTTTGATGCCTTTTTAAGTATAGACAGATATTGACACTGAAGAGAGTGACATCTCTCTTAGCTGAAGGGACTGGGCATTGGGGATTGAATTTGACTTGAATTGAATTGAATTGAATTGAATGACCTTTGGATAACAGTGGAGCCCATGTATACACCAGAGGTTTCTCAGGTCAGTTTTTTCTGTCTAAACCAACATTGCCAAAATGTTGTTTTTTAGACCACTTGAGTAAAACTATGATCTGCTTTCTCTTACTCCTTGTAGTCATAGTTTTATAGAGGTGCTTTATAGCAGAGACTATTGGAGTTCCCTAAGCATGCATTTGTTTGTTCTTTGTTTTGTTCTGGGAACAGTAATTACCCCAGTCAAAGCATCTGTGGACAAATATAAGGGATATCCCCCGACCCCACACACACACACACACACACACACAAATCCATGACCCGCAGGCTGCCAGGAGAGAGAATACTCTCAGCCGTCCAGGGCCCTGTGATGGTCCTCTCCTATTATCCACCAGCAAACTGGCATCTCTCCTCTCCTCTCCTCTCCACCAAAGCACCACACTGACCTTGGCAAAAAAGCATTTAAAGCATGTTGACATGCAACACTGCACCAAGCCGCAAACAAGTGTGTCAGGGGAGCCTGGTGAGAGAGGACGGCCTCAACATCACTTTGGTGTTCCAGCTCCCATCGCACTGTTGTGTGTGAGGGCTCGAGATCCCTGTTAACGGGTCAAGGGAGATGTTTGACAGTATGTACACATGGCACCTCGGTAATTTAGATGACAAATACGGCACAGGGCTGCCATCTAACCCTCCCCGCCGAGCCTAGCCACAGTGACAGTGGCGCTGGAGCATTAGTAGAGGCCCTTGTCTACTGTACAGCGGCTGCTGGCCTCGACTCGTCTGAGTGAGTGCTGTGCTAAATGGGGCTCCCTATTGTTCCCTACAGGTGTGTGCGTTTAGGGATGAATCAGTCGCTCTGCAAGATGGCAAAGGTTGTCATCACACACAAACACACACACGCGCACATACACACCTGAACACACACACACACACACATACACATCTACACACCTGAACACACACACACACACACACACACACACACACACACACACACACACACACACACACACACACACACACACATACATACACACCTGAACACACCCACCCTTGAAAAATGTACCTCAAGGTCATGGTCAATACTTTGAACCCCCATAATGCATTGTGTTTTTATGGAGATAGGTGCTGTCACCCTCGGTTTTGTCTGTCAGTGGGCTTTTCAGCTCTCTTTGTTTTTGCTGCTGGAGGTTTGAGTGTGTCCCCCCGCGAACGCACGGCTGCTCACGCTCTCTGCTGTCACCTCTGGCGGTGGGGAGAGAGTGGAAGGGGACAGGCCATATGGCCATGCGCTGACAAATGATGTGACCTTTAGGTTAACCATTATGGACCAGAGGGGACCTAGTAGGAACATGTTGCAACCCCCTCAGCACACACACATTCAGAGTGAAGAATCTGGACAGTCACCCTTACTCCCCCAAAACACACACACACACACACACACACACACACACACACCTGCACACAAGCTCACATGCTATTTGTTCCCCTAACTCTCATTCATGCACACTCACGTCTGTTTTATACACAGATGCTGTTATACACACAGACACACACTCTCACACACACGCATACACACCCATTCAGACAGGCTCTCTGGTGCATTAGTGTGCTAACGTGTGTATGTGTGTCCTTCTGCAGATTTTGCTGGGGGTTTTCTTCATCCTGGTGGCACTGCTGTTCGCCGTGGCACTGTTCATTTCTAAGTAAGTACTTTTAAATGTCACACAGGACTGCTGGGTTCATTGCACAGTCGTCCTCCCGCGCCTCCCCCCCACACATACACACACACACATTTCTCCCTCCATCCATCCCTCGTTCCCTCTTGTCCTCTGTTCCCCTAAGGTACAGGAAAAGAAAAAAAAAACGTTTAAATTCACCACCTTTTCTGCCACTCTGTTTTTCTTTCCCTTTTTTCTTGGGAGTGACAAATGAGTCACAGTGTGACAGGGTGTAGAGAGTACTGCTAACCCGAGGGGGTAGGAGCTATGGAAGAGGAAGAGGAAGGGGGTTGTGGCTTGGCCAATTTTCGATGCCGTGAAACCCCGCCACCTTGCCTAACGTTTCAACTGCACCCGTCCCTTTTTGCATCCAGCTGGTTAAGGGACATGTGAAAAGCATAACGGGCTCTAGCGTGTATTCGTGTTAATTCGTGTCTTGTGTTTTTGTGTGCCGCAGTTTGGACAAGGCCCTGCACTCTGCTGGATTCAGCTCGGGGTTCGTCGTCTTCGGAACCAACCTGACCAACCCCCTGAACGAGCTGCTGCTGGCCCTGCAGCCGGTGAGCACAGAGCTTTTGTGTTGTGTGGTGTTCACGTCCGCCTAATGTGCCATGACTCATACGTAGCTCGAATGTTTTTACTTCACAGCATCGCACCACATGATTTTTAATTAGTCACCCTACTGTCTGCGGACTTTGAGTCTAAAGTCAGTATTCCGTACCCTGGACTTGCAAAGGTAAAAGAGAGTTTTTACTTTATATTAAACGGGCTAAGTTTAATGAGTAAGAAACCCCTGACAGTTTAAATTGCTCCCTGACTAAGAGCTCCATGAATAGACACCCTTTGAAAATCTTTGGTCAGTGTTAGTGTGTATGTATGTGTGACCTCTTGCCCTGTGGTTTTCAACCACACACCCCTGTGCCCGTCCTCACGTCATGGCCAGCCCCAGAGTGTGACCTCGCGTGCGATCAGGAGCCTATTGTCCACCGTAGCGGCGTTATTAGCCAGTCCCCAGCCGCTGCGAATGATGTGATCAGCTTTCACTATCTTCAATTTCATGTCCACCATCCCATTACAAATTGCCTGATGAGTTGCAGCTGTTGAGAGGTATTAGCTCACTGATTTGAGCCATTCTTCTGAAGGATAAGAGTGCGCTCCTCTTCGTGTAATGAGAATTATTACCCCCTTCTGCTGAAAGATTTGTAATTATCGAACGGTCGCATGAATTACCAAATCCCCCCACCTTTTTTTGGGAGGGCAGCAGAATTCCCTACCCTGGAAAGGTCAGTGTGTATTTTTGCTAATTTTGAAAATGTGCGTCAGGCTTGGCAGAATTATGGCCGACGAAAAAAAAGTTGGCAGAAGAGTGGAGCATTAACATTTCTGAGAAGCGGCGACTAAAGCCAGAGACACTTCCAGAGAGCGACTGTGCGAGGGTGGAGAGCTTTTGGGCTCGTCAGGGAGGATAATTTCTAGCTTGACTTTCAAACAGTTCCCCAAAGAACTTCCAGCAGCCCTCCGAGGGTAAAAAATTACTCTTTAGCAAATTCGTTTGGGCTACTGCAGAATCACACAGAAGCATGTAATGATTGGGCAGCACCTCAAACACACGCTGGAAAAAAAGAGGGGAAAAAAACAACAGAAGAAACAGAAAATAATCCTGAGGGTAGTTGTCATTTCTTTCTTTTCATCAATTACACTGTGAGAAGAAAATAAAAAAAGGCAAAGCAGGGAAAATAGAGTGTGTGTGTATGTGTGTGTGAGAGAGTGTGTGTTTGTGTGATCTATTTGATATAGGGCATGGCCACTAATAAGGGGTCAGAAGACTAAACGCTAAACAGCTTCCCGTCCACGCTTACGTTGCTCACTTAGTATTCCGGATACAGCACACGTCCAGAGGAGGAGGGGGTGGTGTTGGTGGTGGGCGGTGGATTTGGCCCAGTCCATTAAACGCGTTCTCTTGTCCTGCATGTCCAGTCAATTGCGTATTCATGACGGGCACTGGAGCTACTTCCTGTTCAGAAAGACAAGAGGTGCAACGTTGTCGTGGTTTTTAAGCAGCGCGTGGCTCTTAACTGTGAGGTCTTGTTCTCGTTGGCACTTTTATATTTTTTTAATGCCTACGTTTCATCACTTAGGTGACCCCTCTTGTTCAAAGCAAGCACTTCAGGAAAGGTGTAGAGAAAAAAAAAAAACTCACCCCACTTTGTTTGGTACTTCTCATTCCTAATGGTTCCTGCAGGTGTAGGATGTGCCCATGGATGGGTATCTCATCCATTACATACAGTGCAGTGAATTATACAGAGAGAGGGAGAGAGAGGGAGAGAGAGGGAGAGAGAGGGAGAGAGAGGGAGAGAGAAGGAGAGAGAGGGAGAGAGAGGGAGAGAGAGGGAGAGAGAGGGAGAGAGAGGGAGAGGAAGGGAGAGAGAGGGAGAGGAAGGGAGAGGGGGAGAGAGAGAGAGAGAGAGCGGCAGGCAGGCAGGCACAGTGGAGTGCAGTGGTCGAGGAGCCTGCTCAGCCCCTGGTCTCTATTGTTAAGGTTTCATGTTAGCTCATGTTACAACCTGAGCATATCCCTCAGAGAGAGAGTGAGGTAATGAGAGCGAGAGAGAGAGAGAGGGAGAAGCAGCCAGCTCTGGTTAAGTCTGAGTCTGAGGCTAAGGCTGAGGCTGTTGGGAGAGCCCAGGCTAATCTGGCTGTCAGAGGAAACGGCGCCAAAACCCCCTCAGGATAGAGGGATGGCCAGCTGCTGAAGTAGAGAAAAGCAGCCCTCTCTCTCTCTCTCTCTCGCTTACTTTCTTTCTCTTTCTTTCTTTCTCTCTCTCTCTCTCTCTCTCTCTCTCTCTCTCTCTCTCTCTCTCTCTCTCTCTCTCTCTCTTACCCTGTCTGTCCATCTCAGGTCTTCCCGCTGGATTACGTTCTGATCACTGTCATCACCATGTACTTTGTCTTCACCTCAATGGCGGGCATTCGCAACATGGGCATCTGGTTCTTCTGGGTCCGGGTAAGATGCTTTTCCCCCAGAATCTCCCTTGCATTACCACTGCGTTAATCTTTCCCTTGCTAGAACTCCAGCAATCCTGATTGGAAAAGGCCTGTGTGTGGGGGTGAAGTATTTTTATCTCTCCCCTTCTGAATATAGCTAGATAGGAAAGAAGAGGTTCTTCTGTGCCTTTCTCTCTCTTATATTCTCTTTCTCTCTCTTTCTCTCATATTCTCACTCTCTCTCTCTATCTCTCTCTCTCTCTCTCTCTAACTATTTTGTTACCTTTGACAGCTGTACAAGATTAGACCCAAACGGACCCGGCCCCAGGCTCTGCTCTTCCTCTGCATGATTCTCCTGCTGATTGTCCTCCACACCAGCTACATGATCTACAGCCTGGCCCCGCAATACGTCATGTATGGCAGCCAGAAATACCTTCTGCAGGTAAGGAGGCCCAGGGCGCAGGGGTCACGGTGCCGAGAAATGGGCCGGTGCTTCGCGCATCAGGGGGCTGGGATTACATCTTGGACTGCACTGGCCATCTTCAAGACACATTCACGCACACCCTCACACAGACACACACAATGATCTTACACATGTGTAGGAGCACAGCTACACACACACACACACACACACACACACACACACACACACACACACACACACACACACACACACACACTGGGGATTACAAATGTCATCTTCTTTGTAGAAGAAAAAGAGAAACCTTATCTGTAAGGGCACGGGAGGGAGCCTGTGTGTGTGTGCCTGTATGTGTGTGCCTGTGTGTGTGCCTGTGTGTGTATGTGCCGGTACATAAGAGTGCTTTATGTTGGTGTAACACCTGCTGGACCCAAAGGCCTCGGGAGGAAACCCATCTGTGGAGATTCTGGCTGAGGAAGACCATTTGCTGCACAGGTTCATCTCTCTGATGCCTCCCCTATCCTCAACACCTAAATGCTTCTAACAGGGTCTGTCCATTCCAACAGTGACATACCGCAGCAGCAGAGGTGTGGACACTCAACAGATCTACTTCCTCCGCAAACCAATCCACACCACAGTGTCTTTTATTCAAAAATAAACATAAACAAGTGTCTCTTATTCAAACATAAACATAAACAAGCGTCTCTTGTTCAAACATAAACATAAACAAGCATCTCTTGTTCAAACATAAACATAAACAAGCGTCTCTTATTCAAACATAAACATAAACAAGTGTCTTTTATTCAAACATAAACATAAACAAGTGTCTCTTATTCAAACATAAACAAAAACAAGTTTCTCTTATTCAACTTAAATATAAACAATCGTCTCTTATTCAAACATAAACATTAGCCGCCCTCGAGCACAGAAGCTGGAGTTTCACTCGTCCGCCTTCGTCTTTGGCAGGCTGCTTTTGTTTTCTCTCTCGTGTTCTGTTTTTTTACTCCCCACCCTCTCCCATGGTTCTGGTTTGTGCCATCAGGCCCGTAATGTGAGCGCTGGGCAGCGGGCGGCTCACGGGCACAGACTGGTCGTAATTTGGCTCCCTCTCCGGGTGTTCAGTCAGAGGCGAGGCCAGTGGCACAGTTGCCTGAGGAAAGCAGGAGACGAGAGGAGAAAAAAAGAGAGACAAGGGAAAGGGGGAGGAAGAGAGAAAGAGAAAGAGAGAAAAAAATCCATGATTGGCTCATTGCAGTAACTGGCCTCCCACTGTCTTCAGTAAACATCCCAGTGGGTGGCTCAGCTGACCAATTAGGCCAGAATATAAATGCTCTCTGCAGTGTCCTTCATTACTAGTGTAAGCTGAATTAAATCAGTATATGTAGCCACCCCCGCCCCAATGTAATAACCACCCCTGCTTTTCAACCACATCTTCAAGCTTTTTTTGGGGTGGGGGGGTGGATGAATTCAATTCACTTATCGCCTGGCTTATTCTGCCCTATTTGTCGATGCTGCTGCCTCCTTTCCTCTTTTCCTCGTCTCCTTTCCTCCCCCGCCCCCGGGCTCTGTCAGTCATTCGTGCCATCCTCCGAGTCAATCCATCGGAGCCTGCAGACGAGTGCGGCTTATTAGGCCGCTGTTGTCTCCCGCCCGAGACCGCGCAGCGCTACAATTAGGGAAGCGGCACTGACGTGTGAGCATGCTCATAAGACGGCGGGCAAACAACGAATAGATCCCCCCCCCCCCTCACGTCCATTATTTTTAGCACCAAGACAATGTGCATCAACAGTTATACATCTTGATCAATTGGGGATGAGTATAAAGGCCAAGGTGCCCCAGAGGGATTTTTGTTGTGTACTGGTGTGTGTGTGTGTGTGTGTGTCTGTCTGTGTGTGTCTGTGTGTGTCTGTGTGTGTGTGTGTGTATTGGGGTGGGGGATTTTCTGTTCTAGAACATTCCACTAATGTGTCCCAATTTGTGGATGTCTACATCCCAGAGAAGCAAATGCTCTAGTGGTGCAGTGTGGTTTCAAAACGAATGCCACACTGAGGAGAGAGTTGAATAGCCAGTTATATGACATTATAAGCTCATTAAGTCACCACTTATTGACTTGCTGAAGCATTATAAAGAATCAAGATAGACGGAAGAATCAGGCGTTTTTGGTGTGAAAGTCCTGTGCCATTTTTAAACATTTCAAACATAAGTCCAACCTATTTGTCATCCTTTGCCAGATTGTCAGATTGTCCTACATGCATTTGGTAATTAGCTGTGAAAGACTGTTTTCTGGTTCATTGTGAAGGCAACATCCTCTGTGTTGTATGCTGGTGTTCACAGATATAATTGCTGATGTTGCCAGTGTGGTCCCATGCAATGCTGTCATGTGCTAACAAGGTGTGCCTTGTGAGCTGGCGGTACACGCTGTAATGTGGGAACTATCCCTGGGATTGAAATTCATTTGCCCTCTGTTTAATTACTTTTGGGTTGCAGTATATTCCCATGCAGTTATCTCTGACTCATCGGCACCAACAGATACCAGCTGAAAGGAGGAAGGGCTTTAAAGTCATTGTTCATTTCAACAAAAAAAAAAAAAAAGAAAATGCCAAAGATGACAGTCTCACAGAAGCTTTTTATGTTCTTTCAGAGTCCAGTGCCCATACCCAGCCCATCCCCAGGGAACCAGAGCACTCCAGCCCCATCCCCAGGGAACCAGACTACAACCAGCACCAGGATCTGTGATGCAAACGCCCCTGAGGGTAAGACCATTCTTTTCACTCCCAACATCAGAGGAGGGAAAAGGTGTGCCGGTGCAGCAACGTATCCTCTAGACCCGCAGACAACACTAGAGTAAGAAACAGACTGACAGAGAGCATGAAGAAAATATTTATCATGCACGTTCGCGCACATAATCTCTCCCTCTACGTTGCATTATTTACCCAACAAATTAAATCAAAGAACGTCCGATTGCGCGCTTGTCGCTCGTGAAGTCTGCCGTCTCCGCAGTGTCAACAACTAACCGCGGCACACAAAGCCACCCAAGCAAACACGCATTCTGCAGAGTGCGCCGGCTCCTCTCAGGAACAGGGCCTTATTGCCGTTATCTATTCATCCGCTTAATACCTGCGTTCTGCCAGCCGTCGCAGTGATGCAGAGAATGCGGAACGTTACACATACGGAATGTTTTTTGGGAGTGAGGTTGCGAGGAGGGCAGTGAGTGTCGAAGCCTAATGAGGGATGAAGTATGATGTAATGCAAGAGATGTGAGGGAAGGTACAGAGGGCGCTGTGGGTGTGTGTGTGTGTGTGTGTGTGTGGAGGGGGTGGGGGGGGGGGTATTCAAGACTTCACGTAGCTAGAACCACAGGCAGCCTCTGGTCTCTTGGTTTAATATGTTAAGAGGAACAGATGCATTATGCTGTTACATGGTAAAGTCACATTATGCTTCCCCTCACTTGTAGATCTGACAGACAACTCCAGGCGAGGGCGTGGGGGGTGGTGGGAGGGATCCGAACAGATTGGGTAGAGACGCAGTCTTTAGTGCTAGACACAGACTCATTGCCACAAAGTGGTAATTGGTGCACATGATGGAAGACAACCAACGCTGTTTACATAATGAACATAATTAAAGAGCACATGAATAATGTGTCTACTTTAATGTAATCTGTTTATTTGTCTGATGGTAATGTGGCTGTATTGCATTTTCAACAGCATGTCAAATATTAGCCTCATCTGAATGTTATTTTCTATTATAACATTCATCAATTGTTCTTGAGCACTCAATTTGCTCTAGGTGAGGTCTGTTGATTATAGGGTGCAAGTGATCAATTCTTGCATATGACTTGATCTCAGGTTTTCACTGCCCAGCCCAATGGATTCCATAGCAAATTAATACGTAGTTTTTAAATAACAAAAGAGACAGGGAAGCACACCTGTTTCGGGTAAAGGAAAAATATATGCACATAAGATGGGCTACCAATTGTATTTGTTTTGGTCTATCTAGCACAGAAATTCCTCCATATATATACTTATCCTATATATTTCCTGTTGTTCTTTTTATGGCTAAATATTCTTTGACATATATGCTAATATATGAATGCAGGAACTCCTCTTATAAACTGGGAAAGTACATTGTTTAGACTACAGGAAGTAAATGTTTCTTAGCTTATGTAGAGGGTGACGAGATGTGTGAAATGTGTGATTTCGTTCATAATAAGGCGGGTTAAAAAATGGGTCACCATATTTGCGTACATGGTGTCCCAGGAGAGCTCGCATTCATGCAGGAATTGAATTAAATGGTGGAAAAAGTATTCTACCAAGCATGTTGTAAGGGTCAGTCTTCTCACTCTTCAAAAATTGAGTTTGAAAATTGGGTTGAAATAATTTGTAGCTCCACGTTGGTGGAACGAACTGCAAAGCACTACCAGAGCAGGGGCATCCCTCTCTACCTTTAAGAAGCTTTTGAAGATCCAACTCTTCAGAGAACAACTCTTTTCCTAACTGGCACTTCGACTAGTGCTTAACTTGCACTTACAGCAGTTACATTCCTGCACTTCTTTTTCTTTTCTATTTCTGTAAAGTAGTAATTATTGTTACACTAGGTCTCTATTGCTTGTAGCTTGACTGTTCTCTCCCTTGTACGTCGCTTTGGAAAAAAAACGTCTGCTAAATGACTAAATGTAAATGTAATAATAATAATAATAATAATAATAATAGTATTCACCCAGGGGTAAATAAAACAGAACCAGTCAAAGGGCTTTCCCCCCATAGGTGTCTCTGTGTCACAAACTATGCAGTATATGTTACAGTGAATTAATAACATTGTGCATGACACTTAAAAACCACAGTCCATTGTCTGGAATCACATCAGGCATGATGGTTTAGGTCCGTGTGCATATTGTGCGACAGTGTGCTGTTTTGCTTCTGTGTGTAATTGCAAACGAGAGAGAGAGAGAGGCCACATTTGCAGGACAGTGAGGTCTAACACCATAATCCCCCTCTGAATTTCTCATCCAACTGCAAGCCCCAGCCTCTCCTAAAGGCGAGTAAATCTGCTCAACAGAAGTGTCTCTGCGGGTCACCCTGCAATCGATCCATCTCCAGTTGACTCGCAGTTTAAACCAGTGAAGTTTCAAGGGCCACCCTATCTGCCAAATACTACGCTCTCGCCCAATCTGCTCTTGCGTGCGATTGGCCCTCGCCCATCTGCGGTTAGCGCACAATGTGTGTCTCTGCCGCTCCGCTATCAGTGAAATGTCTCACGGCTCCGCGCGATTCAGAAACACAATGCCGGGGAGATCAGCGGGGCCTTCTGCAAACAAGATGAGTGCTTCGCTGGCTGCAGCCAACTTAGTGCCCTGTTTTAGTTTATCTTTTTTCTCGGCTGCTGAAGATGGCAAGATGGCTCCCATTGTTTGTGATTTTGTAACTGCCGTGAAAGCTCCCCTCCCCCACCACCACCACCACCACCCCGCATACTGTATCTGGGCATAGACAAGGGTCTTTCGAACATAAGAACAGCGTGGAATCAGGCCGCCCATATGCCAGATTTTGGCCTTGGATCATTTTGGTAGTCACTAATTGGCTGCAAGTGTCCCAAATAGAGGAAGTGAAGGACTCTCTTTTATGGTCACAATGGTAACAAACCACAACATTTTTCCCGGTATTGTTTAGAAGTGAAGATCACGTCTGATGGTAACCAGAACCACACATCACTCTCTGGCATGTTTGTTGCATGTTTATGCATTTTCTTATGCCCTTGACTAAAAACAGATAAATAAAAATAGACTTTTTTTTTTTAACAGCAAGCATAGCCGTATCCTTATTAAACTGTATATTAACATGGTAAAATATGGACTAAATATGGAGCGGCTAGATTGCGGAACAACTGGCATCGTAGGCCACCTGTAGCCCTGGCCTGCTTGAAGTTCTCATAACGAAGTACACACGTGTGACCCTGTGGTAGTACAGCTCTCAAGTGAAATGTTGCATTATGGATATCAAGACATTCCCTACGCATATAAGATAGAACACTCTGAAGTGCATGTAAAATGGAAAGACTGAAAATACCGGAAATACCCCTGGACCGTTGTTCTGGGAACTTTGAAAAGCGCAAGGTCAGATCTTGTGGCTTAAGACTACCCCTAATGGCGTGCACTTAGGTCAAGCTCCAAGGACAAATTGAGGCACTTCATGTTTGCCAATTTTTCTGGCACTCAAAGACGTTGACTACGGTGTGTTATTACCCAGCACACCTTGCTTGAGTGGCAATTCATGAAAGGAAACTTTTCGTAAAGGTTTATTCATACTGGATAGTGTGAAAGTGTCCATTTAACACCTGAATAGACAGCTTTTGAGTAGGCTTTTGTTGTAGTCTAAATTCTCCTCTAGTGAGCTACTGAGCTGCCTACTTCTCTGGTCGGGGCTGACTTAGCAAAGTGATGACACGCTCTCTGACCATGTCTGCCGGAGCCGAAGACAATCCCTCATTAGCTGCAGAGGGATGCTCTTCCTGCTCTTTATGTGTTTATGTGTGTGTGTGTGTGTGTGTGTGTGTGTGTGAGAGAGAGTATGTGTGTGTGTGTGTGTGTGTGTGTGTGTGTGTGTGTGTGTGTGTGTGTGTGTGTGTGTGTGTGTGTGTGTCTGTGGACCATCCCATTGAAATGCTCAGCAGGGCCTACTCCCCAGCAGCCTTGAAATCCACAGTTCATTAATTGTGTTTGTCCAAGGTCAGCATGGACAGCCTGGTGTTCCGTGTGCTGGCCATGCAAGGATGCCTCCAAAGCGGTCAGTGGGCGCCGTCTCCTACTGTATCTCACGTGTCAGAACACCGAGCCTTACTTATCCCAGCAGTGCTTCTCTAAAGACTGCGGATGTTGCATAAACAAACAACACAGCCAATCGCGCTTTCCATGGTTTGAAGGTTTCGTGCTTCTGTCAATACCTCAGTCGCTTTTCTTTTATTTATTTATTTTTTCCTGTGACCTTTGAATTTTTCTCCTTGACTAAAACACACACAACTGTCAAAACCTCCCGTTATATAAAAATTGTATAAATATAATACTTTTAGCAAGGACTTTTTTTAGAACCTTCTTTTTGAGACCGTAACAATTCTATATGCAACCTAAAATACTTTTATATTACTTCAAAAACGAATCTACTTACATTCCATTGTGTTAATTAACTATTCAAACTGCTTAATTATATATAAGACATGAACATTCTAAGGAATTGATGCTTCATTTCCCTGTTGAAGTGTCTGGTGCTAGTCAATAATCATTGTCCAAAGAAATCTTTCGAATCCTCGCCAGCCTCTCAGCTCTCCCCTCCATTGACTACTTCAGGTCTCTGAACGTGTGGCCATCCACTGTTTCACTCCCTCTGTCTCCAAAACAAAACAATGCCCACCGCCAACCCATACAGGAGCACAGAGACCAGCTTAGATCCCCCCCAACCACCACCACCACACACACACACACACACACACACACACACACACACACACACACCACAACAACCTGTGCCAGTCTCTTGCCTTCACCCATTCACTTTTTCATGTAAAAAAAAAAAAAAAAGCGCCCAAGCCAAACCCCTCCTGGCTGACTCTGGAAAGCATCTCTTCCCTTGCATAACAGCCCGTTGCACAACCAAGCGTGAGTAGGAGGAAGTGTCAAGCAGGGAGAACACATGCAATAGAGAGGGGACGCCAAAGGAGAGCCACGCCGAGCGTCCAGAACTGGGCAACGGGCTCAGGCTCGGGCTCAGGCTTCTGTATCTCTCCAACACTGTGCTCCACCAGGCTCCAGGCGGGGCTGGGCTGGGCAGAGGCAGCTTCACTGCCCTCCTCTGCCTTTGGCTTTGGCGTTCATGTCTGCTAGTTGAGTGTCTGTCATGTTTCCCCCAGAGGCGTTGTGGTGTGTGTTTATGTGTGTCTCTTGTGTGTTTGTGCTTGTGTTTGTGCTTGTGCTTGGTGTTGTGTGTCTTAGTGTGTGTCTGTGTGTGTTTTTTTCAGATGTCACGATTTCTTCATGGAGGCTTCTATTCTCCTCTCTTGTCTCCTGCTTGGTCTCCATGCAGTAATCATGCATTCGGTGACTAAACTAGACTAGAATATTCTATGAATAGAATAAAAAGGCCTTACAGATTTGCTGAGCAGAATTTTCCCCCTCGTTTTTACCCTTGCAAAAGAACATTTTCGTTTCCTCAGTCATTAAATGCTGGTCTCTGATCTAAAAGTCAAGTAGGGCTTTAATCACCCTTCATTAATAAGTTAATGCTAAAATGTTCTTCAATATATGAGAATGGCCATCCCATAACATAGCGTAATGATTGAAACACATGTTAAAGCATATTTCTCCCCTCTGTAGCCACATGTTATGCGTATAATATTATGCCTGTGTTCATCCCGGACCACAGAGACATGCGGTATATCTTGGGATCTTGTGTGTTGCCATGGCTACCACTCACCAAATTGCTGGATGTTTCAATGCGATCCTGCAGCTGCGGATGCAAATGAAGCACATTTTCCCTGTTTGCTCTTCATCAACCTATCGCCGTCCTTTTCTCAGGTTGTTATTCCAGCAGGTCAGAGATTCACTTGTGGTGTCAACATCTGACATCTTGTTTGTCTCTAATTACAAAGGTCTTAACAGAGAGAGAGAGAGAGAGAGAGAGAGAGAGAGAGAGAGAGAGAGAGAGAGAGAGAGATGGAGACAGGCACGTGTTGCTAACAAGCAAAGAATTTTCACTTTCGTCTTTTTATTCTCTGAATTCCATCTTTACATGTTTGCGCTCCATCGCTGCTACATGTGTGTTTACACGCGTCGTATGTGTAGCCTTCAGGCTAGATCATGTGCTTGCAAAAACAACAACAACAAAAGATCCACTTAGTTCCAAGTAACTGGCTCTGTAGCATCGTGCTCTTAAGGAGATGGATTGTTTAATGTTGTGTGCTGCTAGCAGTCCAGCTCTTGTCTAGCTTACTTTGCAGTATTGGCTGTTGATAATGCCTGATTTGTTTGCGTAGGCCAGTTCATTATAGCCGTGAGGGATGTTTGGGCTGCTCCCCGCCCAGGACACTCACTCATGCTGGGAACATCACAGCAGCCATACTGCTCCCTCATGCTCTTTTGACTTGTAGTGTAGTGTAGATCGGCTGGACCTACAGTGTTATTTCACAAGTTTCTAAAAGTGCCCCCAATTTTTTTGTTAAATGCCCCTGGATTTCAGTAAATCATTTTGTCATTTATAGCCCATTAACAAGAATGGTGAAGTCTTGCAAAAAATATTGGTTTTATGCCCTAGCTTTGAACTAGTAAGTGATAATAGACCACGTGAAGTTCAAATATCGAGGCGGTATGCAGCCATGACCCAAAATGAGGGCCAATTTTTTTTTTTTTTTTTCAGTCAGATTATTTTTTTTTGCTTTAATCCCTGTGATTATATATGAGTCAAGAATCAACTGCCTACCTTTGGCAGAGATGAGTCCCCACATTCCCACATCACTCCACCAGGTTAAGGTTTAGTTGTCCACCGTGGCTGGACTTGGTTCAGCTGGTAGTTTAGGGGAGAGATTTGTGTAGGTTAATAGTTCCTGCCTAGGTCACAAAAACATTGCAAAAATGAGTAATGTTATGTTATTTTTTTTCCTCTGCGATTGTAGTTAACTCTTGAATCTGATTTGGAGCTCCGGCAGCTTATTTCGATGGGATGGAGCGGCTGGAGGTTGAGATTGAAAGCTCCGGGTAGTGGATCGGGCAGAAGGAGAGGTCACTCAGTCAGCAGGCATCAGGCAGGCCACCGCTGGTCGCTGCTTAGCCCAAGATGAATTGAGACAAGGGCCATTATTGGACCCCCATGAACCCCTTTCGTGGGCTTCTTTGGTTTTTATTAAATAGACTCCTGGAGGGTAATGGAAGCCGCTTACATAGTTTTTGCGTTGGCTGTGTGTGTTGAGATGGAGTGACTCACAATAATTGAATCTTTTTCAGGAAAAACAAAAAACATAATGACCAACATCCATAACCAGAGAGAAGTGAATAATCCTTAATGGTGAAAAAATTATATTTGGAAACTTTGGTTGTTTTGGCGTTTACCTTGATTCATTCCTTTTTTATGCTTCCAAGTTCAGCATGTGACCAGCAAGCAAAGTGTGCGACAGGGCAAAGTGAATGTCAAGGAAGGAAATGTACCTCGGCTCATCTCTGTTACAATAATTCGTTTGCATTAATTTGCAATCCTGATGGAGGCGTTATGCTATCTTAGAAAGTTAAATGGGAGAGCAACGCATTGATCAGTGGTCTATACTGGACTCTGCTGTTGTTGCGCTTTAAGCCCCCAATGAATTCACTTTTTGTAGAGTCTAGTTGCATAGCCATTTGTGGCCAGTTGTAGCCATTTGGTAACATATTTTATTGATTTAAATGATCGGTCAATTTAGTAGATGTGTGGTCAATGTTATGCTGTGAAAGCAAGTTGAGATAAGATTAATGCACCTGCCAAACGTTGAAAATGTATAGAAAAGAAGGAAGTAGCACAACGTCTTCCTCAAAAAATTGACATAAAATAGCTACTTTTTTAATAAAATGCTGAGCGCATCTATTAAATAAGGGTACCATATGCGTTCATTCAAGTCCAAGAAGTAAGACACGTTCTCTTTAAGATGCATCAGGCTGTGCAAACGGAGACAGACAGTCCTGTCACCAAATTGGAAGGAATAATAATGAATACGTATTAATATAGACTTTTCGTCACTTATATGAAATGTATTGAGACTATAAATATACTGCCTCAACACATGAAATCAGATTTCTCATCTGTTCCCTAGCAACCTCTCACATTGTATTACATGCATGCTGGAAGGCACGTTTTCCTGTCTTCCTGTACACAGACAAAAATCAATTTTCATTATGCCTGTATGAAGAGGGTTGCTCTTTGATATTGCTCAGAATGGCTGGTGTCAGTCAAGACCCTACTCCATTAATGCAGAGAGGAAGTGCCTCTCAGACTCCTGAAAGATGTCTTTGAGTGGATTCAGACACAGTTCCATGACTCTTGAATGAGTGTAAGGTAAACAAATGGCAGGTATTCAATCACATTTGTTGAAGTTGCAGCCTGCCATTGGTGTCGAAAGCAGAAATGTTCCCGTTTCCCAAAAATGCTTTTTGAACCTGTGCCTGCTGCATACAAAATCGACACAATTCTCTTTGGTGACTGTTTTACATCCTTTGAAACTTGAGTTTTCAAAGTTTTCTTGTGATATAGCCTTTTGTCAAACCACCTGCTCTGAGAGGTATTTAGTAACTTAAGCAAATGTCAGTGATTCTGAAGTCCTTTTGAAAGAGGTGATGCATCGCTCAAATTTTACATTGATGGCATTCAGTAAGGCAAATTATAACCCAGACTAGCCTTGTTGTTTTAGCTTTCCTACAAACTACTGAAACTTCTGCTTTTCAAAAGTGTTTTTTTTTTGGTGCCTCAGTAATGGCCCTCTTCCTGATGCAATTTTTAAATGCTGTCTTTCTGGGTGAGGGTTAGCAGAAATGTATAATTTCCTCAACAGAACATGTTATTTGTTAAGATTTGCTCTCTCTAGGTACAGTACATGACACATTTTTGTCCTGTATAATTGAGGTGAAATCTTGAATGCCCAAGACTCCCATCTGAGTATTTAATTAGGATAATTTAGCACAATAAGTCTAACAGCAGGAACACATCAAAACAAATTGTTTTCTTTAGTGCACTGCATCGAATGAACATTGAACCACCCAGGCCTACACCCTCCCTTGGACCCCAAATGACAGTCGAGCGAGTTGATTGGGAAAAACAGAGCTGGAGCACGAATCATGCTGTCTATGGTGTAAAGGCAGGCAGGGCTGGCAGGAACACCCCAGCCAAAAGCTCCGTTTCACATTGAGTCAACAAATATTTACTTTGGATATCTATTTCATTTCTGGTATACTTTATTGGATTTTATTTGTGTGTGTATTTTACATCTCTTAACAAAGAGTGCCACCTTTGGTATATCTAATTATACTTTGGATCTTACTCCTCTACAGTTTTAGAAATAGTTGAATATTAATCGTAATTTCCCCCCCCCCTTTTTTTCAAAAGCCACTTATTCTCCTGCTCCAATTTAGCGGTTCACATTTCAAGATTTGAAAAGTGCCTCACTGTGCACTTTCTTGGTGATGCCTTTTGATTCATCGACCTTTGATTAGCATTCAATTTAATTGATCAGTGACTCCGGCAGCAACTTCCAAACGATCAGCCTCAAAATAAAGTCACTTGATTGGAGACTGCTGGCTTCTCGTCACGAGCGCTGCCAAGAGTCTTAATGAATCTCTTCAACTCGTCATTCTGGGAGCGCTGGCTTGGATCTAGAGTAGCTATAACCATATCTTTCTCTTTGTCTCTCACTCTCTCACACACACACACACACACACACACACACACACACACACACACACACACACACACTCAGGCCTCAGCCACCACTATCAAATGTGTTCTCTTCCCAAATCCCTTATTGGCTATGAAAGAGCTTCAATTATGGGGTGAATAATTACAATGGGGTAGATGATTAATGAAGAGTTTAATTAATAAAGTTGGCACGCCTGATCTGGCCCACTCCCCATGGAGTGCAGGCCTGCTTGGGTGTGTCGCCTTTGTACACAACAGGGAAAAATGACAGGCACGCAACACACAACTCAGATCATGTTTTTTTTATCTTTCCGGGCACAAAACCATTTGTACTGGCTTTTAAAGATGTCTTTAGTGTGTGTGTGTGTGTGTGTGTGTATACTTTCAAGTAAACTAATACATTGGAGTCATGCTGCTAGTTTCCCAAACTTTTCTATCTCTCCCTCTCTCTCTCTCTCTCTCTCTCTCTCTCTCTCTCGCTCTTTTTGAACCCACTGGATATCCGTCTATGCATTCAGCCCACTCATGGCTCTCAGGAAATGAAAGCGAAACCTGAGTCGGAGAGAGCAGGATGGCATTCTCCTGGGATTCTGATGTTTTCATTTTGGAGAGGAGAGGAGAGGAGGGGTTGGGTACCTCATCCAGTCCTGGCAGAGCAGAGGAGAGGAGAGGAGAGGAGAGGAATGATAAAAGTGTCAGTGATGGTGGGGAGAGTGCTTTTTTAGCGAGGACAGCGGAATACAAAAACAACCCCAAAACGGCAGCCCTGAATACTGAAAAAGAAGGAAATGGAATGGAGGGGGAAAAACAAGGCGTGCGCCGCAGTCTAAAAATGCGACCCTGGCCCCCAAAAAGATGTTTGGCGGAGCCCCGCTACCTTTTCTCTGTGGTGTATGGGACAACACTAGTGCAGTGCCAGGGCTTGTGTATGAGACAAGACCAGTGCAACCACATGAATAATTCTACGCAGAGAGAGAGAGAGAGAGAGAGAGAGAGAGAGAGAGAGAGAGAGAGAGAGAGAGAGAAAAGAAAGAGAAAGCATATAGAGGGAGACAGAGGCCTTCTGAGAAGGAGCTGGAATCACCCTAGAGGGCTTCTTTTCTTTCTGTCTCGCTCCCTCCGTCTCGCCCTCTCTGTGAAGGTGAAGCAGGTCAGTGGTGTACACCGTAATCTGTTTAGGCAGACCACTGTAGAGGACCATCTGTGAGTGCTGGGCCTGTTACCCAGGTGAGCAGCTGGAGAGGCCCAGATGGTGGGGGCTGGGCTGGGGGTGGAGGGGGGAAGCAAGTTTGGCAACTGCCTGTTCTCGCCGTCACCTGGAACTGGAGATCTCTCCGGGGGTCCCAGGAGAGAGTGTACTGGCCCATTGCTGTCTCTCTCATCAAAGCCTTGTGACACAAGCATGACCCGCTTACGGGTGTGTTGTCTGCCGAACAAAGTGTGCTAAGACACACACACGTGTGTGGCAGTGACTGTGTATCTTATCAGATGAGTGATGAGCCGATTAGGTAGTATGTTCTCATTTTTAATATCCATGGAATGGCATCCTTGAGACAGACATCTAAACAAAGTCCTTAAATTAGTTTGTTTGTTATTTCCTGTTATGTAGACTTTATTTCTACTGAGACTGGTGCTTTATTGAGTTGAGCCTCTGTAAGCCAAGGTTGTTGTGCTCAGGATGTGACATTTGTGACAAATATACCAATGATCAAACAAACCTAATCTAATATCCTAGTTTCCATACATACCATCACAACACTCACCAAATGTTCATCAGCTCCATGTCCACATTTAGACATTTGAACCTTCTGTCTGTACACACAGACACACACACACTCACACACACACACACACACACACACACACACACACACACACACACACACACACACACACACACACACACACACAATCACACACACAATCACACACAAAATCACCTTCATTGACGCTCAGTCCCCCATGGTTGATGCAATCAACCCCTCTGTCATTAGGCTTTGTTTTTTGTGGAGGTAATTATCTGAGTGCGAGATTCCCTGGAGGTGGTGCATATCGTATTATACCGTGTGTTGTCTTTATTTTCTTTAATGATCTCATTATGATTAACAATCAAGTGTTGCCGCAGAGTGAAAATGGCTGGTACCAGTGTGAACTGCTTACCACTATTATGCGACCGTTTAATCACATAAGAGTTCATTCTTATCTGAATTTGCTGGCTGGCAGGCTTGTTTTTTTTTTTTTTCAGTCAAAGGACCAGGAAGTTTGGTGTTTAGCCATTCCGATGTATTCAACAAATAGTCAGAAAAGCCCCCGTCCCTGACAGCCCACGTCCCCAAAATCGCGTCTAAAGCGTGCTACTTTCTGTCGATACCTCAACAGGCAGTATTTTTATGATTATATGATGTTTATGACTGGACATCTTAGATACAAGAGGGTAGTATATAATCCCAAATTGCTCATAATATGAACACAAAAATATTCCCTGGATTGTATGAAGGTCTTTTTGGATGGGCGCCACGAGCACCCTTCACCACCATAAACCAGTTTTTTTTTGCCATGAACCTTGAGAGAGCTGGCTGCCCTGAGTGGGGGTGCATTAGTGCAGGAAGAGCATGGGAGAACTCTTGTGAGTGTTTTTGAGCTCAAGAGTTCCATTCAAGGTTGATGAGAAATCCAAACAGAGAAAACCTACGTCACGAAAAAGACCACACATCACCATCAGTGTTTCATGGTCTGGGCAACTTAACTATGGTAGTAAACAGGGCTCTGGGAACCCAGGAGCATCTTGAGATTTTGTGGATAATGACCAAAAATTGATTTATGGATTAATGGTTTGGAAAGACTCTATCTAGTAGTTACAAGTTTGTCACAGCCAACTAAATATGTGCAGTAGCGTCTTAGTCTATTAATGACAGATGCCCTCGAATTCCCCATATAACTCCTCATATCAGCATTCAGCCAGGGTTAATCCTGTGTCTTTATTTGTATGTAAGGGTTATTGGACTCAGTTTTCTCGACTACGAAAGATACGAAGCCTAAAAACGTAATGTACTAAAACGAAATATACAGACTGTATTTAATGCCATCCTGGGTTGCAGCCCAGGTCCAATCTAAATTGCCACTACCTGAGTGTGACCAGCGTCAACTGGCCTGGTCTGAATTGATTAAACAGGCGTTACGCTTTTGTCAGGTTGTTAGTCTGAAAAGGATGTGAGTGCTGTTGATGTCCTTTTTCCTCCACTTCCAACACTGCGATTTGTCTGTTGGTGTTTGTGATACATGCTTGAGCTTGTGGTGTTAAGGTGGTTTTGTTCCCTGCTTGTGTTTCTTACATCAGGCGGTTTGTGTGTGTGTGTGTGTCTGTGTGTCTGTGTGTCTGTGTGTCTGTGTGTCTGTGTGTGTGCGTCTGTGTGTGTCTGTGTGTTTGTGTGTCTGTGTGTGTGTGTGTGTGATCTGTGTGTCTGTTTGTGTGAGTGTGTCTCTGTGTGTGAGTGTGTTGGTGTGTGTGTGTGTGTGATCTGTGTGTCTGTTTGTGTGAGTGTGTGTGTCTGGTCTGTGTGTGTGTGATCTGTGTGTCTGTTTGTGTGAGTGTGTCTGTGTTTGTGTGAGTGTGTCTGTGTGTCTCTGTGTGTGAGTGTGTGTGTGTGTGCGTGTGTGTGTGCTTGTGTGTGTATGTGTGTGTGTGATCTGTGTGTCTGTGTGTGTGCGCGCGTGTGCGTGTCTGTGTGTGGTGTTTTATTTGCCCACACACAGCTTCACCTCTCATGTTTTGCCGTATCCCCCCCACCCCTGAGGCTCTCTGCATCACAGACCATCACGGAAGCCTGGAGTCATCGGCCACTCTCTCATCCCAGTCACAGATACGGCAGCCCCTCAGACACAGTGGATAATACTCTCTACTCATTATTTCTTTTCTCCTTTAGCTTCCCAAATAACCTGAAGCGTTTGTGCCTTCTATTCAGATGTCTAGTGAGTCGTTTTTATGCTGTTTGGCGTTGAAGAAAAGCGGCCTGGGCTGTTAAATAGAGGCTTCGCTCGCTGAATGCTGCCACTATCTTTCCTCGAGGTCCCCTTGGGCATGGAGCACTCGTGTGCACACACCAACACACACACACAGAGAGAGAGAGAGACACACACACACACACACGCACAAACACACGTACAGAGATAGACACACACGCACACACACACACACACACACACACACACACACACACACACACACACACACACACACACATAAACACACGTACAGAGATAGACACACACACACACACACACACACACACACACATAGACACAAACATGCATATCTTTACAAATGACAAGCTGTCTGCTCGCAGTGCAGTAATCACTAGCGCGTCATGCTGTCATGTCAATCCAGGCATATCTCTGTCAGGTTAATGGAATGAAGTAACCATTGAACATGTCAGACGGTTCAGCTTTAATAAATGTGTTGATTTAGGGTATGTGTGTGCATGTGTGTGTGTGTGTGTGTGTGTGTGTGTGTGTGTGTGCGTGTGTGTTGAAACACCCCCCCTGCTTGCTCTTGGTGCAGACGTCCACAGTCTTCTGGCCTACAGTAACACTTCTCACCTCCCCCTCCCCCGTCCTCCCACTTCTCCTTGTAAAAAGCATGCGCTTCCTTTAATTAAACATGGAGGTGACACGAGATGTGTTTGTTTGCACTTTCCCCTCGTGGTCATCAGCAAGCACGGGTTCAATGGGGGTGAGGCTCGATCCTCGTTAACAGGGACACAAGTTTCCTCTTTACCTCGCATGCAGCGTCTTTGTCTCTTCTTGTCCGAAGTGACAGGTCCTAGCTCGGGGGGTGGCTTGGTGCTCTCTCCGGTGATGTTAACAGACTCTCCCTGGCGCTTAAGTGGGGGGCCGGGGTGTCATTAGCACGCACCCGTAGCGCGGATGCTGCGCCAATTACACAAGGTGCCGTGGTGGCAATTGCTTTGTCATGCCTCACAGTAAACATTCACGCCGTTCCTCTCCACATGGGATTGTCCTTTGTCTCTTGCCAGAATTTGGCAGCAAGGGAGTAAAGCTGTGTGTTTTAATGCTTTAGTCCCTACATATTTAAGGACGAATTAGACTTATCCGTACAACACGATTTTGGGCACATAGGAACGCCTTCAGGTAGCTGGAACGCCTTCTCAGGTAGCTGAAACGCCCTCTCCGTGCTCTCCAGAGCCCTCGGACAGCTCTCCATGTCCCCGCAAAAATTTCTGTCGGTCCGTTCATTGCGACGGATACTACTTGGCCGTGATTGGCTTTTTTAAACTCTGGCATCAACAGACAGCCTACTACATGCACTCGCTCACACAAACAAGCCCCGTTAAAAGTACAACCGCGCACGAGAGGGAGATAAGCATATTGAAATTAAATTATTCACATTGCAAGAACGGAATGAAATAGCCTACACATTACACATGATAGGCATCTGCTATGCCCAAATAAAACTCACATTGTATGCTACACCAGAAGAGACACAACAAAAGGGTCTTACCATTGAAGATATATACAACGCAAGCACGGGATTTTTCAATATGTTGCGATCATTTTTCGAAATCTCCACTAAAAACCACTTGTTAGGCATGTTATCCATTCATATCGATGTGAATCAATCAATTCTCATACAACTTTAACTGTGATGTGTTTTCCTTTCATTTCACAACTTATTTATTGTATAATTCACGATAGCAGTTGCCCTTTGTAAACATTAGGCTACACATCGTATCGTCTCGTCACATGATCAAATAGAGATTTGACATTGGACAACAGCACAAAAATTACCCAGAAATCATCATTGAAAATATGAATATGACGAAAATACCGAAGAAAATAAGAACGTATTCATTTAATTTAATCGTTTTTTAATAGTTTCTATAGTGTAAGATCAGCATTTCATTTTGTTGTAGATTGCTACTGTTTCTCCCACAAAAAATACCCACCATGATAGAGATAAGTTTGCCCTTTCAGGTGTATATATAAGATATGTAAATATAAGTTTAGACAAGGTCAAATTATTATGTGTCTGCTGACACCTGCTGCATTTGAGCAGTGACAGCAGTAAGTAAGTGACAATTATGGTGGAGAGGCAAGGCCAACTAACGATTTCCATCGCAGAAAACCGTCATGAATTAGCTTATCTTCGGCAGGTAAACCGCTACTGCGCCTGCTGTTGTGGCAGTGAATTGTTTTCAGGACCCACGGCTGTTGGAGCACCATAACGGGACACAAATGCTAACTAGTACGTACTATCCGGCCACCCGCCCACCGCCCGACTATCCGACGCGACCGTTTGAGTACCTTAATGGCACTTTTAGAATTCACTGAAGGTGAATGCACCATGGCTTAAAATGGCGTCTGTATTTTATGGACTGGACAGGTTTCATCCAGATGCGGCACCCTTGCCCCTGGCCCTTAAGTTAGCAGTTATCTTTATTGGTAATAATAATTCTATTTTGCATGACCTTGTTCTCTCAGTTCAAGGCATTAGATGAAGACTGGCATTTTGGCAGGGACATTGACCGCCACATGACACAATGAAAGTAAGAGTATTAAAAGAGTGAAAGTCGTCAAGCAAAGGTGAGGTGGGTTCAGTTAGGCAGACTCTAACATCTAAAAAAAAAAAGTCTTTGAGAACTTGGAAGCAGTGCTTCA
The DNA here is from genome assembly GCF_963457725.1 of Sprattus sprattus. Taxonomy (NCBI): domain Eukaryota; kingdom Metazoa; phylum Chordata; class Actinopteri; order Clupeiformes; family Clupeidae; genus Sprattus; species Sprattus sprattus. Next base: position 23,941,621 of record NC_137910.1, on the reverse strand, counting down.
TTTAGTCATTGTGAAATGCCAAAAAAAAAATCTTTTAAAATCAGGAAATTACTGAAGAGATGTGTTCCACACATACACACACACACACACACACACACACACACTCATAGACACCCACCCACACACAACCCGACCAATACAAAATCTAATGTGCCTTGGGGTATTAGTAATATTTCAGTGCCTGGTTCAACTGACAGAAAAGAGACGAAGCACAAGGGAACACAAAGCTCATTGAGAGCAGAAAACCCATTCAAAGGAAGTTCAGAGTTTAATGCCATCGCTGGAGACAAAAGAGGAAATTGACTCCAAATGAATAATCTGGCATTCTGGCACTGTTTTGTGGCATACTCATCCCAAACCCTGGGTTATCCAGTTACAGTATGCGAGTGAGCAGCTGCGTCATCACCTTACATTTGCACACTGGATAAGGGTCTTGGACCTAATTGCCTCTCACTTTCTAATTGACTTTTTAAAATCCTAGTCATATCATACCATGTGGGAGGCCTCAATGTTTCATTGGGTAATTCGTCGGTCACTTACAGACAGTATTTCCTCAGTCATGTACATGTGATCTTTTTCACTTGTGCATCACTGGTCAGATTGACTGACAACATCGTCAGAATCTGCTGTGTCATTGACTCTGCTCATCCCTCTCTCTCTCTCTCTCTATATCTCTTTCTCTCTCCCTCTCTCTCTCCCCCCATTAGCTTTTGCATTATCCCCATGATTTTAGCAGATGCCGCCGCCAGAGTAATTAATGACGGGAGCCGGTCTCACGGGGCCACTCAGTAACGGCGACATCCGGATGCCTCCCTAATAGCATTAATCGCTCACAGAATAGAACCACTCGCCCCCCCCACCCCAAAACAGAAGAAACAACATCACACATCTAGCACTGTCATGGGGTGCACTGCCATTCTGAACACGTTTGAGAGAAACAGAAAAACTGCCCCTCTTACTGACTCACTCGCTAACTCACTCAGACGTACATTCTAGACTGAATTGAAATATCTCAAATTTAAAAATTAGGGTTGATGCTTCTGTCTGAAGTGCAGAGGAAGGGCCCACAGCAAAGGTCTGTGTTTATATCATAAAATACTGTATGTTATCAGTCTGGCTTGTAATGAGTGGAAATGTCAAATACAGCCTCAAATACTCTCCATGATTTCCTCCATAAAATTAATTTAAAGTCACAATAACTAAAGTGGCTCCCTGATTTTCCTCCACAAAATTAATTTAAAGTCACAATAAGTGGCTCCCCTACGGGTTCCATGGTCAATTTTCTTCTACAGTTCGCTTCATGTATTTTTTTCTCTGAAAACTGAGCCCAGCAGCTCTTCAATTTGTGTAGAGCTTTAGTAAGTCAAAAACTAGTAGAACAGCTGAAAACATCCATCCTAACATCCCCAACTAACAGAGGACCTCTGGGCCACTTCAAGTGATGAGGCCGGGTCTCAGAGGAGACTGAGGCAAGAAGGACTGCCACCACTGCTCCTGCTCCTGCTCCTGCTCCTGCCCCTGCCCCGGCTCCTGATCTTGCTGTCCTCATGTGACTGATTCCCCCCATTACAGCAAGACAGTCTGCCAGGAGGATGAAAAGGGCATGCTGGGATATAAGCGTCAGTGCTAATCGGCCCTAATGGCTTCGGCGACGCTGCTGCTGTCGCCACTGTCACCGCCACCGTCACTGCCCGTCCGCCTTAAGCGTAGGAGCCTCGAGCCGACACCACACAGACTCCAGGGTGCACAATCCCTCTCCTCTCCACACCAGTCCTCTCCTGTCTCTCACCAAAGACAGCCTCTCTGCCTATGCTTGTTGCTGATGTGCTGAAAAGGGGTGGGGTGGGGGTGTCAGTGTTGGTCAATCTTCTGGACTGAGCAGTGATTTTCCCAGCTGCCTCCATCCATCCATCCATCTATCCCTCCATCCATCCATCCATCCCTTCATCTATCCCTCCGTCCGCTGGCTGGCCCTCATGAAATGCAGCGCAGAGGAGCTCTCCCTAGGTTGTGCATTGGTGGGCCTGCTGGACTTGAGGCAGGGTGAGGGAGTCTCTCTAGCACATACAAATAAGCCCCATGGTCATCGTATGCCCAGGAAAGAAAGCGCTAGAAGCAGCATACTAATGCAAACGCTTATGGTAATGCTTGGCATATTTAGTGCTTTTTATTTTGGGCGGGCTAGGGAGGGGCGGAGTTTGGGGCAGAAGGTTCATGTTAAGAGTCAACTTACATGGGGCGTTACATTTGTCTTGCAATGCAGTTGTGATTAATAATTCATCTCTGAAATATAAAGTCTGATAGTTTCATTACTTTAATTAATCAGCCTCATGCTTTATTCATGACGTCTTCCTGCTTGGGTTAGGATGAGCCACGGCATTATGAAAAATAGCAGTTGTCACATTGAGTTCAAGTGCACATTATTTAGGTTTTAGGTTGGTATTATTCAAACACTCACACCTACTCTCCTCCTCTGTTATTACCATCTGTAAACCTGTAATCTCAGTTTGGCCCTAAAATTGGTTTTTGACATTTTTGTGTTTTTCTTTTTCTTTCTTTCTTTCTCTAGATCAGTGCACAGTGACGAGATCATACCTTTTCCTGCACAAGTTCTGGTTCTTCAGCACCATCTACTACTTTGGTAACTGGGCGTTTATCGGGGTGAGTACTGTGGGGTTTGAGCGTTCATGGTTTACGTATGCTCTAGCAGAAGAGCTGAATGGCAGGCCTGATCAAAGGTAAGGAGCACTGGTCATGGGGTTGAGCTCAAACAAGAACCCTTACTTCACTCTCCCTATGTGAAGTATTGAAATTATAACCATGACAATATGGAACCTCAAAGGAGCATGTAAGGTCATCGTTAGGCAAACTGGCAAATACCCACCACACACGCAAACGCACACACACACACACACACATACACACAAACGCCCACAAACACACACAAGGGGGTTGGAGTGGGGGTTTGACCCTGCGTGTTTCAGCACATAGTGTCCATTTAACTTCCATGAAAAGTATAATGTTGTTAATTTGTACACTTTCTTGAGCTATATGAATTCTCGCAGCAGTTAGATTCGCAAGTTGTATAGGTTAAGTGCTCTGTTGGCATGGAAAGGACGACTCTCTTTACTGACCTGAATGAAGAATTGGACAATGTGATAATGAATATCACCAAACCAGCAAACGTCTAGTTCCAGACTCATCACCACACCATCGCCATTCACACTTTGTCAGGTCAGAGTCTAAGGGGAAGGTTGTTGGCAGCAAACCGTTTCCCCTGTTCCGTGTAATTGCGGTGATTGCTGGCACAGTACGGCAGGCACATCAACCTAGTCTTGTTTGGATGCACCTTCTTGTCAACAATTTTCCCGAGCAGTCCCGCTCCTCATCATAATACGAGGAGAAAGACCAGAGAATGAAGGCTCTAATTAAATGACAAGTGAGATGAAAACAAGATGAGAAAGAAGAACGAAATCAAGGCCCCTAACAGCAGCAGACGTAATAAGGCACAATCATGTGAGAAGCCAGGTGTTCATTATGCTTCAAGATTGCTTCCAGACATCCCAACAATGCGTGGCTCTGGGCTCTTCCACCTGAAGGCACTGGAGACTGAGAGCCACATCCTGCTCTAACTCGGGCCATCAACCCCAGCACACCACATAGTCCAACAGCACACACTCAGAGAGGAGCAATGCAGCGGATGGAGTTTTGATTGAACAGTCTATTTTGAAGTTGACCCGCAGAATAGGGTGGACATTGGGGCGTACTGTTCTCAGGCTCGTTTTGCGCTCTTACTGAATACTGTAGCGTTTTTCGATTGTGTGCTGTGTCATTATGAGTTCTAGAGGGTGTTTTTTTGTAGGAGAGCTGAAGCCAGGCTTTGTTTCTTGCACATTGGTATTCAGGTTGTTTTAAATGCAAGACCAAACCTTATTCTCTTTAGTGTTTTGCACATTTAGAAGCCAGCAGTGGGTGGTACAGTGGGATGGTTTTGGCTGTGTGATCTGTTTTACCAGGGAATGAATTCTCCTAAAAGAGCTCCTCCCTTCATTCAGCCCCTCTATTGACTAGTCCAACTCATATGTATTTAGTTTGTCTTACAAGTCCCCAACTCTTCTTGATCACGATTCTCCTCTCATATCAGGTGTTTCTCATCGGCCTGACGGTCTCCTGCTGCAAGGGGAAGAAGTCGGTGATTGAGGGAGAGGTGGAGGCGGACGACTCCGACGTGAGTGATGATGACTACTGAGGGAGGCAGGGATGGAGGGAGGAGGAGGAGGAGGAGGAGGAGAGACAAGCAGCTTTTTTCATTGCCCAGATCAGACGGTACCCAGGCCAGGGCCATGCTGACGGGGTTTGCACACTGGATCTGCTCTCATTAGGCACAAATCATTTGAAATGAGACAAGTGGGTAGTTGTCCCCACTGCTGTAATCTTAACAAAGTAATGCTTTTGTTTGTTTATGTTTTTTTAATTAGTTTGTTACTGACATCGACTTTCGTTTGGCAACTGACACAATTCCAGAAATCCTGAATGTGGTCTTTTCTGTCTTAAAAGGTTCTTCGTTGTAATCCAGAGTTTATGTATTAACCGATTGAAGTGTTAAACTCTTCTTCACTAGCCAGTGGGATGCATGTTCTATTTCAGTCTCATCAGGACCAATGACCAGCAGTTGATGCTCTAGGTCTCTAAAATATGTTTTGGTTGAAAACCAAACATAGAGCAGAATTTTAATCTTGCACTTTGAATGCCAATTAGATTATATGAGATTTAGGCATTGGTAATCGTGTTCGATTTGAGAACCTTAAGTATAAGCAGGATGTTGTTGTTTGATGAGGTACTTCAGAGTTTTCTATATAAATATATATATATGAAAAAATATCAAAAATACAAAAGTACTCAGTGGAGTTCTTTGTCTCCACAGCACTCTTTATGTCTGTGTTATTTATTCTAATTGCCTGTTTCTCTCACTGTACATTTCTGGAGGTATGTTGAAGGAGTCTTTCAGGTTTGTAACATATATCTTGTACCACAACCAGATTTAATCTTAATTTTGTGATGGAAATGATGTGAAATTTTATTTTACAAATTATACAAATGGATTCGTTTTGAATAAACATTCATCTCAGATTCATGGAGTAATAAATGTTTTGTTTGTTTGTTTTTACAAAAGTTGGTATTGTGTACTTGTACAATGTTGGATTAACTTTTATTTAACATCCATATTTTACATGAAATGCTAAATGATACTTCACTACATTCACACGCACGCACACATGCGCACACGCACGCACGCACACACACGCACGCACACGCACGCACACGCACACATGTTCCCCTGACAGTAATTTCATCACATGGGTAAAAGCACTCTGACACTGTGGTAATTGTCACACAGGAACAGCCTGGCTCCACTAGCAAAGAGAAACTCTTCCCACAGCGTTTACTTCCAGCTCCCTTCACCTGCAGAGTTCCAGGCTCCACCCACACTTCCCTGAGTGCCTGTTGCTATTGACCCTTGGGCTCAACAATTCCATTCAATCAAGCTGATGGGCAGAGTGGTGAGCCTGTTTAGTACTGCACGTGCATACTCAGTTTAACTGCCCCTGGACCACAGATGGACACTCATTGTTTTCAGACTTGTGACTGCAATTTTCTTAGAATAATCTGTGCTGCTGACGTTGGGTGACACACACACACACACACACACTTTTCATGTTTTCACCTTTGGCCAGATGTTCATGTGATTTCATGCACTTTCCCAACAGATGGCGCGGTCCTCACAAAATAAATGATCACCATCTTCCATCTTGACCAGTGGAGGGGTCCTAGAGAGATGTGAAGGGGTTAGCTGTTATGACATCAGTTTGAGCAGGTCAGAAAGGTGAATAGGGAAGATTTTATGGTATATGTATCTGTAGCTCTGAGCCTAAATCCACACGCTGCATAATTTTGGAAAATGCTAAAAAGTAAATTGGACTCAGGGGTGGGGGCTGGGGGGGATGGGCTGCCCATTTCACGTCGCCCATACAAGCCATAAAATGCAGATTTTTATAAAAATGGGGAATTTTGTCAATAGAAACGACAGCATTGATGTGTTTCGTCACAGTTCAGTCATACTGAGTTTACAGCTTTGCAAAAAAAAACACACGCATCTTAGGGTAGACTTCCACTTTCAGCTTGAGAGCATGAATTGTGGAAGAATAAATTGTTTACAACATGCTTTTCTGATGTGCCTTGTGATGTACCTCGGGGAATGAATTTGTCTTTGACTGCAACATGGAAGAGGGAGTCATTAGACTGCACTGGTTTCGATGGGTATTTTCCAGGTCAAAGGAAATTGGCAAACAATGGTCTAAAAGGCTTTCCTCCCCTTGTGTTGCTCCCAACCTCAATCCTCATTGACTCATGCCGCTTGTGTTATTTACTGGGAGGGAAAGACAGGGGGAAAGGGCAAAGACTCCACTAGGCCAGGTACATTTGATCTGCCTCAGAAATCGGACAGGAAATAATTGGCTTTTTTTGCTGACCCACATACTGTACGTGACCCTATACACAAACCCAGTCTGGTAAACTCTAATGGATCAATACAGCAAGCCATTATCAGAGTCGATGACTGTGGTCTATCCAGTGCTAATCGTGTATAATGAATGTGTCTGATCCACGAATGGCCTTTACTGTATTCCATTGCTTCTACACAAGCTTTAGTTTTTAGTTAACCACTGGCAGCACATGCATGTCCTAGTTTTGCCTGATGTGGAGGTTGGTGCAAGGTGGATGTAAAATACAGATACAATAATGTAAATATGCGTACCTGTAACCCTGCACACCACGAATGCTAATCCTGAGCAAGGGATCATGTGAACCACTAAACTATACAACATGGGACACTAAAATGTATTAAGATTACAACAGAAAGCATGTCAAACTTTGATGAAGGCCTCCTTCCTAAGGTTGCATTCAGATACTCAAACAAAATGATGTCCTATGCCCTTTCTTAACCACTTTTCACTTGTCATCAAATGTATAAGGAAAACCGCAGTGCTAAAACAATCTGAATTATCTCATTTCCTTTCGTAGAGGATGGTCCAGTGTACCCTATCCTAAAGAAGATAAGAAAGGAAGAATCGAAGCACCTTTCCTTAGCATTTAGAGAATTTGACCAACTCTTATCAAAAGGATAAATTCAGTTCAGTCAAAACGGCAAGAAAGACACTTCAGGGGGTAATATCAAAGGAGGAGAGAGCATATAGGGTTGAAAGTCACTGGAGGTTGAACCTCCAAATGTCTGGCAAAATATCCATCTGCACCTCACTGACACACAATGTTGATCTCAGTCCCCTCGGCCCATCCCGTAAGCCTTGTCCTAAGATGGCCCCCGCTGTCTTAGTCACAGTCACAGTGGGGTACATGGAGACCTTGACACACAATAAACAGGTATGGAACAGGAGTCATGGGGGGCCAATCAAGACGGGAAGATCAACTTGATCAAAATATAAGTCTACAGACCTCAGTCATGATCCGCCTTCGCTGAGAAAAAAGAGGGCTGTTCTGTGAGGGATCCACGCTGTAACCTCGACTGGAGAATTATGATGCATGTCCCCATTTAGGTTCTCAGGGGCAGATAAATGTAACAGAAAAGAGATTCAGTTTCAAGACTTGGAATTCAGCTGCATTTTCAGAGAAGGACCATGAACAAACTAACAGCTGAATGCATAGGAGATTCATTGATTTTTTTTTTTAATGCATTTGGGGTCTATATAGGCTTACTATGAATGGTTTTTAGCCTTCACAATATGAACTTTCACAACTGTAACTGACAGGAAGCAGCCATAAATTCTCTCTAAAGTATATGATTTGCCAGGTACTCTATAAATTCTAACTCCAAGTCCATCCTTATCCCATGACTTGGCAGTGCAGTATCAGAAGAGGCCAGTTTATTTAATATAGGAATATTTTTACCGTAACAGTCACAAAAGCATGAAGGAGAGCCTCTGCCTCTCAGTTTCTTTCTCTCTGAAAATCCCTGCCTGTTCTCTGCTGTGGGCTGTTGTTTGTGAGATACTTAAGTAACCAGCCATTCAGGACCCCTAACAGCACCACTGCACTGGGCTTACTTGTGCTGACAGCTTCCTCGTTTGCACTCGTTTTCCGCTCAGCCCCACAGACCCCTGTGCTGCACTGGGGGACGGGTGTGAGCCCCGACCTCCCCCTGCACCCTAGATCAGTGCCCCCCTTCCCCATGTCTGAGTTGCTGACACCCCCAGGGCCAGTTAACCTCCAGGCCGGCTTGTGCTCCAGTGAGAGCCGCCCACCACGGCTTTTCCTGACATGTCTGTCAGTCTGTCAGCCTCGTCAACACCCAGAACAAGAACCACAAATACAAATATTTGAAAAGAAAAAAATATTACATGGTTGTCCTCCTCCTCGTTGTCAACTTATCTGGTTTAGAAACAGGAAAACACTGTCAGCGTGACTGCTATCAGATTGGCTGGGAGCTAGCTGGAAGTCACGCCCCTTTAGGTTGCATGTAATTATATGTGTGTTTGGTTTGGACACTGAGGTACCTTGCCCTCCAAAATGAACACTGGTTTACCATTCTAAGAGGCTTTTCTTTTGTGTATTTGTGTTGTCCTCTGCAGACACAGAGAGAAAAAAAAGCACTTAAACCGTATCTGGAGTCTTTGCAGGGTATTTCTTTAGTGCAATGTAATAGTCGTGTACTGTGCAGTGAGAAACACAAGAGGATGGAACATTCCTCTGTCTGAGTGGAGGATGGAAAAAAACTGACTAAGGGCCTGCAGAGCGGGTGCATTCTCCCTTCACGGCCTCTGATTTATATGCTCCATATTTAATAGGGCAGAGACCCGGGTTTGATTAGAATCTCTTACCAGACATGCATTGGAGAGAACTGAGAGACGTGCGCCATGACAACACACCGCTAAACTGCATGAAAGAGAGAGGATAGATCCCCAGAGAAAGTGGCGCCGCCTCGCTCTCTCTCTTTCTCTCTCTCCCTCCCTCCCTCCCTACCACTATTTAAATGAGTCGGCTGATGGATGGGAAAACAAATGTTATTTGGGACATAGGCCGTGCCAGGGCCCAAAGACCCACTAAAGCATTTATTTACATGAAGCGCACGCTATCAGGAAAGCAATACACCCATACACGCACATGTTATTATTAAAATATACTTATACTACTACTAATTAGATAGAGAGCCCATTCGTTCTCATCAATTATGCATATGTTGATTAATAGCTGGCATAATGGCTCCCTGTCTTCCAGTACACAGACAATGCTGTTAGCCTACTGCTACGTCTCGTGCAAATGCTAATACTTACGGAGATAATGACTGACACTTGGTCAATCACTGCTGTCCCTACAGTACAAATGAAGAAAGTAATCAAGATTTCACTGCAGATTTAGATATATTCTAACCATCAGATCATTGTGGATGAAAGCTCTGGATGTGATGCAGGTAGTTAGGGCAGGGAGCCATATGTTAAATGATGTTTGTGAAAGATGTGGGGGGTGAATGGAATTATGGGGTCCTTGTGAGGAAGACCAGAAAAGTCAAAAGTTTAAAAGTTGCAAAAGCAAATTGCACAGCATTTCGTTTCATTATTTATTAACTCTCTGTCAACTTGGTCCAGAAACAGGAGTGGGAGGGGAGAAGAGCTGAGCAAAGAAGAAGTAAAATCACCAGGGAACTATCTAGGAGAACTCCTGGGGAGCTGGTTTGTTCCCATAATTAAGGGACCGTCTTTAATGTTGACTGAAGTAACTGAATGTTCATGATTACTTTGAATTGTGTTTCACAGACGCTAAGCAAGACAACTTCACTTGATTTAGATTTTTGTTTGGTTAGGGAAATTGCTTGGAAATGCAGGCGGGCCTTTACATGTTAGTTGTTGATCACTGAAGACGAGGCCTTGTGGTGTGCACTCCAACGCGGGCCTCAAAAGCATTTGGCAACTAGGCGGAGGTCTACAGTTTCACTGAGATTCTCTGGAGAGGGAAGATGGGGAAATAGAGCAAGGTTAGGGCAACTGATCGAAGCAGTTTGATGAGTGGGCTTTGTTAGAACATTTGACAGAGCATTTAACTCTAAACTTCTGTATCTGGGTGAGTGAATTACATGTGCCATTGACCATGGTAGTTTTACTTGCTTCTGGCAAACTCAGAGTTGCCGGCTTTCGAGGCTGACTTGGCGTAAGAATTGATGAGATTCGATGAGATTGACAAAGACCAACATGGGAGTATTTTTAGCCGTGAGATCCATTCAAGTTTTTTAAAGCGTGTGTCTCACGCCAAAAACGTGAGAGTTGGCAACACAAATAGGAATGAATATTCCAAAAACACATTGTTCATCAGTTTGAACTGTTTTTGTTCTTTTTTGACAGTGAATTTAGTTGTGTGTCTTTAAACTGGTTTCAAATGTGCCCTTTGCCTCTACATCACTGCCTGTTTTAATGTACAGGTCTTGTTTTTAATTAACTCTTTTAGGCTTATACAGGTAGACTAACTTGTAAAACCTTCACTTATTTCTTGTCTAAGAAACTATTGGTTGATGCATTTTGTGAACGCTACCAGTAAATTCCAAAGAAAAAGCCTTAAAACGACACTCCTTTCCATAAAATAAAACTGCAAAAAATCCACTTGCCTGTACATTGTTTGTAAATAACATTACAGTAATTTATGCATTACATGAAAGTACATTATATCATACTGCATTAATTAAAAATGCATGAAATTTTGTATACAAACTCTTACTTTAGTGCTGGAAGCCAAGGGAGCCATCACATCCACACAGGGCCCAACTTTAAGATTTACTATTCCAATATCAATTCCAATAACATCAAACCCCCCAAAGTAGGAATTTAGTGAAGCATGAGCTTCCTCTCAAGGTACTTTACAGATGCCTGATGCCTAAAACAAAGCTGAAAAGGAAGCTAAAGGAGGAGGAGAAAGAAACACACAGGTAAGGGCTTTACAGGTGAGCATGTGCAAGCATGGTTATCATTTATGAAGCTCATTGAATATAAAGCAGTAGGCTACCATATTTTGTCCACTGCGAACTGCACCGTATATAAACCGCAGGACAGTATTTTATGTAATTTTATAAAACAAACCAGTGTATTGACCACGTCTGTGTATTAACTGCAGTTTTTCAATGTTACATCATCCTGTCACATAAAACCAAATAGCATGAAGTTGTGGTGAAAGTGTTACTAGCCATTTAAAAGTTGTGTGGGATGGGCATTTCAAGCGAAAATGCTACTCACACATGCGCACACACAAAGATATGCTACCTCATTCTTGGTTGCTATAGTTGCTATGCTAGCTAGCTAAAGGAAACCGTTTAAATTGCAGAGTTCCATTTGCATGACATGATAGCTAGTTATCTAACTGATGTTACAGTCTCCTCAAAATTATAATAGGAACAAATAAAGTAAATATTAAAATCATATTACACACGCTAGCAACTACCAACTGATGGGCCTCATTTATAAAATGTACTTACGCACATAACTGATCTTAGACTGTGCGTGCGATCAAATCCACGTCTAAGTACAGATTTATAAAAACCGTCTTAGGCGTAGAAAAAAGGACGTATCTCCACGTCTGGTTTCAGTTCGTGTAAGTACATTTCCTTGCGGCAATACTGGAGTACTGCAGGAATTCAGGACTCCGACCCAGCGCCGACTGCCGACACGCAGTTTCATCATCATCATCGTCAGCACCACCGTCACCATTTGGGCTAATGGTGAAAGGCCAAATTAATGTTTCGCTCAATAAAATCAAATAAACTATTAGAATAATTTACACATGAATGAGATTCACATCTTATAGGTATTCCGTTTAAATTTCACAAGTGTAAAACATTTCGCTCGAACTTATACCCTATAAAAAGACTAATAGTGGCTTAGTTTTCAGTAGGAGATATGGCTGCATTGGTGTTGTTAGAGGATATTGCCAACTAGGAGAATGAGGAGAGAGAGGGTTTTTTTGTGGTCGCGCAGACTTTTTGACACAGGATGATGTATGTCTGATAAGCAGGTACCGCTTGCAGAGAGCGTTGTGCCCAAATGGCCTCTCGTCTAGAGAGGCGCACCAGAGGCAACCAGGCCATACACGTTCAGGTATTGTCCGTTCTTGGATTCCTGGCTACAGGAACGTTCCGATGAGAAATTGGAGACCAGTCGAGCAATCCCCGTCATCATTAAGCAGAATTTTGCCCCGATGTTCTTTGCAGTATACTATCCCATATGCCCGCAATTTATTAGATTTCCATACAGTGAATGTGAAAGAGGATTTCCTGCGTAAAACAGGGTTCCCAATGTATTATCATCCAGATTTTGCACACTCAGAAAGCCTAGGAAGCCCACTTCAATACAGCACAGGTCGGTAGTGGAGCGCACCAAAGCCTTGGTGCTGCTGCCGCAGATGTGGCTTCTGTCACTGCTCGTGCCGCAGGTGCTGGTGCTTCGGAGACGTGTCTACTACATGTCAAATACTTTGCTTTTGCCATTACACCACCAGACAGGCTTTCTAACGAATTTTTGGCCCGCATCTGCTGTTCCATCAGCAGAACGTTGATGTCAACCTCACTTTATTTATTCTGTTTACATGTTTCTTTCTTGCTTGCCACTGTCACAGATAGTTTGTGCATTGAGGATGCGCTCTGTTTGTGCATTGATAATATGCTGATTAGATTAAATAGGGGCGTTTTGAAGGCGGAGATTCAGTTGCGCACAATTTCACGAGCATTTGTGATTTATAACCGAAGGATTGGCGTACACGTGTTTTTTGTGTGTATCCTACGTCTGTTTTCTGTGGATCTCACTTACGCTCATTTCAGGAAATGTCTTAGACAAAATGTAGGATGGTTTCTACCCAACGTTTTATAAATGAGGCCCGATTTGTTTCCCTGAGATAGCAACGATAGTTCATAACTTGGTTAACTCACGTGAGACCTCGCACACACCTCTTTCAAAGGTTCAGGCTCCATAGCATCCCATTAAGATGTTGTTTTGCCTAATACACAAATGGGATTCAAAGGGCCTCATTTATAAAACGTTGCGTAGAAACCATCCTACATTTTGTCTAAGACATTTCCTGAAATGAGCGTAAGTGAGATCCACAGTAAACAGACGTACACACAAAAAACACGTGTACGCCAATCCTTCGGTTATAAATCACAAATGGTCGTGAAATTGTGCGCAACTGAATCTCCGCCCTCAAAACGCCCCTATTTAATCTAATCAGCATATTATCAATGCACAAACAGAGCGCATCCTCAATGCACAAACTCTCTGTGACAGTGGCAAGCAAGAAAGAAACATGTAAACAGAAGAATTAAAGTGAGGCTGACATCGACGTTCTGCTGATGGAACAGCAGATGCGGGCCAAAACATCGTTAGAAAAGCCTGTCTGGTGGCGTAATGGCAAAAGCAAAGTATTTGACATGTAGAAGGCACGTCTCCGAAGCACCAGCGGCCGCAACTGTCGCACTGCTGCTCCAGCATCGGAGTCTCGCTGGCCATCGCCACCTTCCCTTAGGCATGCCTTTGCTGTGCTCCACTACCAACCGCGCACGGGCATGTGCTGTATTAAAGTGGTCTTCCTAGGCTGTTTGAGTGTGCGCAATCTGGATGAAAATACATTGGGAACCCTGTTTTACGCAGGAAATCCTCTTACACATATTGCTTTTCCTGGGCACTGTATGGAAATCTAATACATTACGGGCATATAAAGTGATAATACTGCGAAGAACATTGGGCAAAATTCTGCTAAATGAATTCCAATTTCTCATCGGAACGTTCCTGTAGCCAGGAATCCAAGAACAGACAAAACCTGAACGTGTATGGCCTGGTTGCATCTGGTGCGCCTCTGTAGACGAGAGGCTATTTGGGCACAACGCTTTCGACAAGCTGTAGGCCTACCTGCTTATCAGCCATACATCATCCTGTGTCAAAAAGTGTGCGCGATCACGAAAAAACCCTTTCTCTCCTTATTGCGCAGTTGGCAATATCCTCTAACAACGCCAATGCAGCTATATCTCCTAATGAAAACTAAGCCACTATTAGACTTTCTATAGGCTATAGATTGAGCGAAATGTTTTACACTTGTGAAATAAAAACGGAATACCTATTAGACGTGAATCTCATTCATGTGTGAATTGTTCTAATAGTTTAATTGATTTTATTGAGCGAAACATTCGCCCTAATGGTGACGGTGGTGCACGATGATGATAATGAAACTGCGTGTCGGCGCTTTGAGTTCTAAATTCCTGCAGTACTCCAGTATTGCCACAAGGAAATGTACTTACACGAACTAAAACCAGACGTAGAGATACGTCCTTTTCTACGTTTAAGACGGTTTTTATAAATCTGTACTTAGACGTGGATTTGATCGCACGCACAGTCTAAGATCATTCTGTGGGTAAGTACGTTTTATAAATGAGGCCCAAAGACAGACCCTTTCTACCTGGCAGAGTTACTGTGAACTTTACTAACTTAACCAGCATTTAAAACATGCATTCCCATGTATAGACTGCACCTGAGTATTTACCGCAGGACTGCAGCAATTTGACAAACTCAATGTATAAACCACGCTTAAAAGTCGGTAACTGCATCTGTGACAGTCCCTCAGTAACACCAAGCAGAGGAATGCAGCTTCTGTATGTGGGATTGTGTACCCAATGTGAAAGGCAAAGGGTTCCAAACCCTTCTTTCCAACATCTTTCCAAAAGCTTGGAAACTGACCCCTCAGAAGGCTCTTTTAAACTGGACAGTGGCGGTCCGTGCATTTCACGACTGGGCCTTCAGCGATGTCCTACACGATGTTAAACTGAGTGAATCCACCTCCTAATACCATCATTATGACGCCATGGCTCTCGAACCATTATATTTATACAGAAAGGCAGTATAAGTGAGCATTGCATCACCTTAACATAGTCGAGTACAACAGACTTTATTAATATTTCCGGAGCATTTAAAATCAATACACCCGTATTAACAATACATTAAGAGTAGTACACTCTCAGTTATATGATCGCTTAGATATTACTGTCACAACTTAAAAATAAAAGGCGATTTTCAGGGATTAGTCTACAAAGTTTTATTAAGTCCACCGAAAGCTTTAACAAGTTTGTCCACTAAACATCGCATTGTCCCACCTGCAAAGCAGTTTCATTAAACTTCCCATCCTCACGATATCCAGTTTCTCTTGAAAGTTCCGTCTTGAAAATGGCGTTGTAATTGTATCAAAAACTGGAATTATCAAGTTGGTGTAAACTAGTTTATTTGAGTTGGTTAATGTAATTATATTTAGTCTTACCAATTGAAACAACTAGCATATAACGATGTACGTCGTTTTCGCATTAGCCAGCTAAACTGAGCACTGTACACACACACTGAAGCGCTGCACCGGTCTGCCTCAGTATCCAATCAAAGGACGTTTACGTGTCACGTTCAACGCGAGGAAAGATATCTTCCGGGCCTTCTAGAACATAGACATGTATACATCTTTGGGAAACCTTAAATTGCGAGAAAGGTTAGCTAGCCATTCAGTAAGATTCATAATACAGATGTATCTTTAAAAAAACAAACAAACATTTAAATAGCAATAACGTTTAAAACATCAATTTCGGCCGGCGACTGACTGCAGGTGCATCTCACAGGTGCATGTAGAATATTGTGACATTTTTTCCGTAGTTTCATTCATTACGTGACACCTTCATATATTGTAGAACTATTACATTTACAGTGGCATGTTTTGAGCCTTTTTTTGTTTTAATCTCGTCTCTTTTTTTAAATACATCACAGAGAGAAATTAAGGCCAGTCGCTCAGCCGAAACGCAGCCATCCGTCGCGACCATAAATGCTATATAATTACATTATACATACATTGTAATTACTCACAAGCAAGTAGTGGTAGATTATATATTGTAATACTCCAGACAGTCTTGGTCAAACTTGTGGGAAACTTCCCGTGCTTTATTGTTCCAACAAGCATATAACAACCGAGTTGCTGTTTCAGCCACAACTCACGCTTTAACTCGAAATAGACAGCACCAACTTACTAACTATCATCTTCACTCACACACCTGCACACGCACACACTCACGCGCACACACTTAACTCCACCCCCTAAATCTCCCTAAAAGGCACACAACATTTCAGGAAACCTAACAGGCACAGAACACAATATCACAGGATATTACACTGCCCCCCCCTTTATGAAGCCCCTCGCCCTCGAGGGGTCAAACAAAAGTCATTCAACCGTGGCGGTCTCCGCCGCTGTCTCTGTGGCCTGCGCGTGTCTGGTCCCGTCCCACCTTGCAGTGCTACAGGGGGGTGAGCGGGGACTGCTGATGGGGTGTCAGGGACATTAAGGCTGGGGGACATCTGAGAAGGGGAGGCCAAGGAATTTGAATCTGCAGAGGGCCCGGGGTTTGCCTGTGAACTAGGCCCCTGCTCAAACAGTGGGACGGCGTTCCCTCTGTATGGCGCTAATCTGTCCCGGTGGAGAACTACTCTCCTACCCCTAGGGGGAACCTGTACCCTATAGACCACCTCACCCACCCGCTCGATGACCCTACAAGGCCCGTCCCAGTGGCAGTCTAGCTTGGGGCACCGCCCTTTCTTACGCTTAGGAGTATAAACCCAGACCAACTCCCCGGCCTGGAAGTCTCTGCCCTTACTCCTAACATCATAGTTCCGTTTCTGCCTCATGGCGGCCTTCTCCAGCTGGTCCCTGGCAAAGGCATGGGCATTTTCTAGGCGATCCTGAAGCTTTCGAGCGTACTCCGGGCCTGGTGGATGTTCAGAGTCCGGTGGCCTACCAAATGCCAGCTCTGCAGGTGTCCGAATTTCTCTGGCTAACATTAGTAGAGCAGGGGTGCAGTTGGTGGAGCTTTGGACAGCAGAACGGTATGCCATCAAAACAAAAGGGATGTGTCTGTCCCAGTCACGCTGGTGGGCTGCTGTGAGAATGGCTAGCTGCTGCTGCATAGTTAAATTAAACCGCTCCACTAGGCCATCACTTTGTGGATGTAAAGGTGTTGTGCGTGTTTTCTGCATGCCTAAACGCTCACACAAGGCAGCAAAAAGCTTGGATTCAAAATTACGACCCTGGTCGCTGTGGATGACCTCTGCTGCTCCAAACCGGCTGAACATGCCCTCTATCAATGCCTCTGCCACCGTTTCAGCTTCTTGGTCAGGTAGAGCATAGGCCTCAGGCCATTTCGTAAAGTAGTCCATCGCACACAGCACATATTTGTTTCCTCTGTCTGTTACGGGAAATGGGCCCATTATGTCCACTCCTACCCTCTCCATCGGTGCCCCTGATGTTTGTTGTTGCAGGGGGGCATGGGATCGGTCCAGGGGTCCTTTGTGTGCCGCACACGCATCACAGCGCCGACAAAAATCTTCAACATCCCGGCGGTGCTGACCCCAATAGAACCCCTGGCGTAGCCGATGGAGAGTTTTAGTGCTCCCGAAGTGACCAGAGCCGGCACCCCCATGGCAGGACCCCAGCACGGCTTCTCTGAGGTCTTTTGGCACCACAACTTGCCACCTCTCTTCGCCTGTGGCTGGCTTCTTCCATGCACGTTGCAGTACCCCATCAGACAGGCGCAGCACATTGAATTTACTCCACAGACTTTTCGTGGCCACTGACAGTCCTGACACAGCTTCCCAGGGTGGTCTGTGCCCGTTGAGGACCCACTGACGCACTGGCCTCAGGTCTCCATCCTCATCCTGACGGGCAGCCCACTCAGCAGCATCCACCACCTGCAATGCACAGCATGTTGGTTCAGCAGCAGTCTCCTCGCCCCGTAGCTCTCTCTCTCTGGCATCCTTTCTGTCGCAGTAGCTACACCCATCCACAGCACATGGGCGCCTGGACAAGGCATCCGCATTGCCATGCTGAGCCCCAGGTCTGTGCACTATCGTGAAGTGGAAAGACTGCAGCTCTTCAAGCCAGCGCGCTACCTGGCCCTCTGGCTCACGAAAGGACATCAGCCACTGGAGCGCAGCGTGATCCGTCCTGACGGTGAAAGGCACACCACACAAGTAGTACTTGAAGTGCCGAGCAGCCGTCACAATGGCTAGCAGCTCACGCCTTGTCACGCAGTAACGCCGCTCACTCTTACTGAAGATGCGGCTGAAGTACGCCACCACTCGTTCCCCTTCAGGCCCTGTTTGTGACAGTACTGCGCCCATGCCAATGTTGCTGGCGTCTGTATCCAACAGGAAAGGTAAGGCTGGGTCTGGGGGGGTGAGGACTGGTGCATGTGTGAGGGCCTGTTGAAGAGTGTTAAATGCCTCCTGGCAGTCTGTGGACCATGTGAACGGCTGATTTTTCTGAAGCAGGCGGAAAAGCGGTGCACCAATGCAAGAAAACCCCCTAACAAACCTGCGATAGTAAGAGGCTAATCCTAAGAAACTTTTGAGCTGTCTCTGGTTATTAGGGGTTGGCCAGTCTCTAATAGCACAGCCTTTCTCCTCAAGTGTGCTAATGCCCTCCCCGCTCACTCTATGGCCTAGAAACTCCACTTCCCTTCTCATGAAATGGCACTTATCAGGATGTAATTTAAGGCCTGCCCCAGCTATTCTCTCCAGCACCTGCCTCAGGGAACCTAACGCAGCCTCAAAGGACTTCCCATGAGCCAGGACATCATCTAAGTACACTAGGCACTCTTGGCGGGGCACACCAGCTAGCACATTGTCCATAAGTCTCTCAAATGTCCCTGGGGCATTGCATAGTCCAAAGCTAAGAACCTTAAACTGCCAGTGCCCCCTGCTAGTGCTGAACGCTGTCTTAGGTCTCGACTCAGGAGTGAGGGGGACCTGCCAGTACCCACTCCGCAGGTCAAGAGATGAGAACCACGATGACCCAGACACCAGGTCCAGTGTCTCATCCACCCGCGGGATGGGGTAGCAGTCCTCGGTGAGTGGCTGAAGGGGTCCGTAGTGTCGGGGCTACCCGGACCCATTGCCGTTTCCCTGCTGGCCCCTCTCTGCAGGACAGCGGCGGAGCAGGTGCCCGTGCTGGCCACACCCCCAGCAGACAACAGGGCGGCGCTTGGTGTCATCCTCAGGACGGGCAGCCGAAGTCCGCACAGCACGCACCAGCTCGTCCACCCACGCCGGCCTCTGGTCTAGCACTTCCGACGCAGCAGCGACTGTGACAGCAGGAGGTGTTGATTGCTTTGTAGCACAAACTGCAGTCTCCCTCTCTATGGCAAGATCAAGCGCTATACCCAGGTTGGCTGGGTGGGCGAATTGTACATGCAAGCGTAGTTTGTCCGGTGTAAGGGCTTGGATAAACTGGTCGCGGGCTAGCTCACCCTGGATGGCAGCTGGCATATCAGTGTACGCGCGCCTGCTGAGGCTCTCAATCTCATAAGCCAGGACGCGGAGAGACTCACCCGGCCTCCTAACGCGATGTTTGAACTCACAACGTAGAGAGTCTTTCAGGTTAGATTCGCCAAAACGCCTCTGCAACGCTCCAACTAGAGTTGTATAGTCACCTCTCTCCTCCGGGCTTAAAAGTAGCAAACAGGCTGAAGCATCCTCCGTCAGCGAAAGGGCAAGCTGAAGGGCCTTTGTTGCATCTGACCAGTATGCAGCAGAAGCTAAAAGTTCAAACTGAGCTCGGTATGCTTCCCAGCTTCCCTTACCAGAGAATTTCGGCGTCTTCGGGCTTGCTGGAGCGAAGTGCAGGGCGCCGCCATCTTTGTGTACATCCGAAGCAACCTTGCGGTCGTGACGTAGCTCATCCGAAGCCCTCCCGTACTGCCAGTGGCGCGAATCAGTGGCGTCGTGCCGCAAAGTTCCAAAGTTTTCGTCAGCCCAGGTCGACAGGCCATGGAGCTCCGGCAAATCCTCACACTCACTTTTCACCTTGGAACGGGCACCCATGAAGCCATCCATAATGCCCTCTGAGTGGTAGCCAGGAACAGCCAAACAAAGCGAGGTCCAATCTCTATCTTCTGACACCAATGTAATACTCCAGACAGTCTTGGTCAAACTTGTGGGAAACTTCCCGTGCTTTATTGTTCCAACAAGCATATAACAACCGAGTTGCTGTTTCAGCCACAACTCACGCTTTAACTCGAAATAGACAGCACCAACTTACTAACTATCATCTTCACTCACACACCTGCACACGCACACACTCACGCGCACACACTTAACTCCACCCCCTAAATCTCCCTAAAAGGCACACAACATTTCAGGAAACCTAACAGGCACAGAACACAATATCACAGGATATTACAATATATATACTGTATATCTTACATTTCTTGACAATATTATCTCCTGTTGACGAACGATAGAATAAGGCTTTTGCTCCTCATGTCCATTTCACGTTAGACTAGCTATAGTCTGATTCTGGTGGCAACTTAGCTGTCTCAACTTAGCTCTTAGCTCTCAACATAATACATGATCTACGTGACATGACTGAATTTTACAATTACAAATAGAAACAATTGTTTAGTCTTACTTGTGAAAGGTAATTCCTTGCGATCTTGATTGAATCGTCCTGACGGTAGTGCACCCCCAAGCGGCACATGAACTAGGCATCTTCACTCCGATGACGAATAGCACCTTTGGTAAGATGGCGCCGACGATTTATGCGGTCCAAGGCCGAAGGCGGGGTCTATGTATACATGTCTATGTTCTAGAAGGCCCAGTGTCGCCAACTCGAAATCTGATTGGTTGTCACTGTAGCTGCCAAATGTGAGGACCTGCCTGATGTGAGGCCGCATGCGCAAACTTTGCGACACTATTGTAGTACAACGAGCCAGGTAATGCTGGTGGTGTAGGCTACAGCATGAAGTGGAATGACAAGCGCATTTGTTTACGTTTGAAATCCACCAAGGTTTATGATGTTAAGCTTCATGTTTATTGAATTATTAGTTAAGCAGTGCATTCATTAGCCTACTAGTAACAGTAATACAACATAGCCCCATATGTTGACACTGAGCCTTATGCTGTAAACCGTTGACAAAATTATAAAACA
Organism: Sprattus sprattus; assembly: GCF_963457725.1. Classification (NCBI taxonomy): domain Eukaryota; kingdom Metazoa; phylum Chordata; class Actinopteri; order Clupeiformes; family Clupeidae; genus Sprattus; species Sprattus sprattus. The sequence goes on along the minus strand of NC_137910.1, from coordinate 23,920,582 downwards.
CTACGTTAAATAAACCTACATTATGCGTTAAGAGAAGCCAGATACGTTGATATTAAACCATGTATGAGAATGCACGTCTTGGATAGTTTGCTCCTGAGCCTTCTGCCGTAAACCGTTTGTGTTTGCGCATGCGGACTCACATCAGGCAGCGGCGGACTCTAGACATCCTATTGGCGGACTCACATCAGGCAGGGTCCTCACATTTGGCAGCTACAGTTGTCACAACTGTCTGTTTCAGTTCATTCAACTTAAATGAACTGAAACAGCCAGTTGTGATAACCAATCAGATGTACACGGGCCTTCAACGTGAATTCTGAAGGCCTCAGGGAAGATTTCTGTTCTCGGGGAAGATTTCACGGAGCGTGGCAACACATGATAGCTGAAATATGATTGGATGAAAGCTGTAACATAAATTAACAACGCTGGAAGTTATGAAATGAAGATAATGGACATTGAATACATGTTTATGAAAAGAAAATATTAAAATTAAATGTATTTTATTACATTTATTTTCTGATTATGTTTAGGCCAGCAGAGAAGGCCTTGAAGGCCCTGACGGACCACCACTGAAACTGGACATGCATTTTAGAGAATGATGGAGAACCTGAGCGCACTGGAAAAAAGGGGATGAGCCAACCCCTCTAACAGGGGGGGTTCTACATTGGATGTTACCAGACAAAAGGAGAAGCAACAATGTTTGAGTGGGCCATTCTGAGTGAGAACTACAAGGAATCGTTTTTTTTTTTTTTTTTTTTTTTTGCTTTTCAAGGTAGGATTTGTGCCATCTAGGTTGTTTTTCTCCACCCGTATGATTGCACTCTTGAGTCTGAGTGTGAATTCACAGAGAATTATGGAAATGAAAACAGAATCCTTAGAAAAAAGGTGTGAGACGGCGCGAGCCGGCCACCTCACCATGTGGGATGTAGCCTAGTAGAATGGGGTTGCAGGGACGAACACACGACGCAGGAGACAGTGGCTTCCATAAAAATAGCTACATTTATTTACAACAGGGTTTCTAAAAACCCCAAAACATACAAACACAAACTGAACATGCTAAAGCCTATACTAGACAAGGTACCCCTCTGAGCATTCAGGTTTGGTCTAGTACCTTGTCCAAGCTCCATCCAGCATGTTCAGTCTGTCCTCCCCTCTCAAACAATGAGGTGCACCTTAAGTAGGGCCACCTTGGTCCAATTAAGAGGTAATTGGACCCCTCCACAGGGGTGGGGGAATCCGGACCCAACCATTTAGGTAGGGGAGTCCAGTCCTTCTTCCCTCATGGACCACAGTGAGAAGGGGGAGGGACTTCACCTTTTCACAAAAGGTCAAAAGGTTAACATGGTGCATACACAGAGATGAAGTGGATTATTGGGAAAATACACAAAAGGAGACCATAAGGTTAAAGGTAGGTTAAAGATAGAGTAGGTGATTTATTTTAGAAGTATTTTATATATAGTATTAATAATGTATATATTTCTTGAAATTCTTTTTACATCCTGACAGCAATGAATAAATCAATGATCTGACAATAAAAAGAAGAAAAAAATGGTCTTCAGTCGCAGGTTACTGGAGTTGCACAGGCACATCCTCCCAACATGCATCCTCCTCTCAGTGTGGCTGACAGGCGACTTACCACTCAGCCAAGGAGTCTGTGGACAGTAAAGGAAATAAGGACAGAGGAGTCTAGAAGTCAGGCTTGACAGTTCAGTAAAAGTACTCACCACAGAGACAGGAAGCCAGGCAGTTGGTGGTTTGTACTTGGTGGGGTGGCAGTTAGCATAACAAGCTATGACCTAGCTCCTCCACCTAACACAGCCCCAGCAGGTCAGACAGGAGGTAATGATGGCAGCAACTGAGGGAGTTGAAGGGCCTGAAAAGTGACTCCATAGTTGAATTACTGTTGGACAGATAATTATGTGGTTTGTTTTGGGGGGATTTGTTATTTTCCTGAACTATGTAGCCAATGTAGCTAGCTACTTGTGTAGCTTATGTATCAGTCCAACACTAATTCTAATAGACCATGGAGCTATGTTTACATGTACCTTTGTATGTAATCTATCTGTGTATATGTTCACCAGGGTCTGTCTTGTCAGCCAGTGTCATTTGAGGTTTGAGGTTTTTAAATTCTATGTTATTCTATATTGGCTTTGAACTAAATGTTTTACAAATGTGTAGCTTATTTGCATACTTTTGCAGTTGTCGGAATGAGACATATTTTCCTACTTGTTGTTTCATATATAATACCCTAGGTTTGCAAAGTGCTGAGAATGACATAACATCAAGTAAAATCTAACCAGTTATACAAGCAGAGAGGAGAAGTTTAATTACAGTGGTGAGCTACAGACCAAACACAAAGATGCTCTAGCTCTTCTTGCTGGAGCTCTGCGGTCTCCTGAGCTCACTCAACTTTGACTGCCTGGTGCCGATTTCCACTCAGTCATTTTGAAAGGCAAAAGTTAGGCTACTCATGTAAGACCAAGAAGAGAGAGAAGGGATTTGCTTCAGGGAATAGTGACTGACTGAACAGCTGCTATGGAAACAAAGAGACTTTATTTTCAAGAGATGTATTTATTTTCTTTAGGCTATGGGGAATGGAGATGGTGTCTATTTTTTTGGGATGGACACGATGTTATGTTTGTGATTTCAGTTTTCAGTTTCAGCCTTATTTGTGTCCAACCAATCATTACTACAAATCAAGTGCTTTTGTTACTCTGTCCTGAAATGAAGCATGTGGGGTGGGCCTGGCGGGCATCCTGTATTTCTCCCCAAACAAGATGGCAACCTTACCTGTAAGTGAGACATGAGGTAGTTGGATGCGGTTAGCAATGACAATGATTTGCTGCTCTTTCTGCCCAATGCTCTCGTGGACTTGTCCTCCAGCAGTAGTCAGGCATGGCACTTCATGTATTCTGTGTTTTGGCGGAGTAGCTTTGGAGGGGTCTGGAAGAAGAGGCTGGAATTTGTTTGGTTGTATACTTTCAATAACAATCTTATACTTGCTGGTTTCTCCCGCCCCGCCTCCCCTACCTTAAAATCTCGCCATCCTTCAGGTGCTTTAATAAGGTTCAGTTTGTGTGTTTTTGTATGTTTAGGACAGAGACCTCTTCACCTGCCTTTACTGGGTGAAGCAGTCTCCAGTTCCAGAGAGTCTTCGTGTTTGGAAGCAAAGTTCAGTAAGTTTGGTGCTCCGGTTTATTTCATGATAGATCATTCAGTCATTTTTCAGTCATTTTTCAGGGTGTTGAGTGTACATTTTCCAGGCAACTGTTTGGCTCAACATGTGACGTTAGGAAGGTTGACTAAGAGGGAAAAAAATGTTAGGCTGTGGACTGCAGTAAGTCTTAAGTCAGTACAGCGTATGTTTTAGAGAGAGTCAGAGGAAAAAGCGAGTGAGATAAAGAGAGAGCAAGAAAGGTAGAGAGAGAGAGAGTAAGTGAACGAGAGAGGGAGGACTGGATACATGTAAATGGGAAACTTTGAAGTTAAGAGGTGCCATCTGCCCACCTTGCTCAGCGGTGAGTGCTCTGTTGCCAAGTGGCACATGTGATAATCGCCAGGCGCCTGCCTGCATTTCATTATGACTCACACTCCTCAAACACTCCCCGCGGTAATTGAGGAGAGGTGATGCTCCTGGTGTTTAAAAGCATTTTATTTACTACACCAACAAGTTTGGACCAGTGGAATTGTGTTTTCAAAAGCTGAAACCGTTCTAATTAGCTCAAGTGGTTTATGAACAGCTGAAGGAGGAACAACCTTTCGAAGAGAACTGAGGGGTTAAACACATTGTAGGAGGACGTCAGGGCACAGGGCATCATTAAAACATTCAAGAGACCAGGGGCCGTATTCACAAAGAATCTTAGGGCTAAAAGTAGCTCATAAGTGGCGAATTTAGGAGAAATGGGCGTGTCAGTCTTAAATTTAGGACTCCCATTTTTTTTTACTAAGAGCAATTCACAAAGTATTTTATCCCTAAAAGTAGCACCTAAGTCTAAGACAGCTTAAAACTCCTCATGAGGACTCCTAAGTCACTAAGACTTATTCACAAAAAATCGTAAGATGGCTGCAGCCGACTTGGAATTGATAAAAGACATTGCTTAAACCGTGAAGGTATTAATATTGTCGTAGAATTAGCGCGGGATGCAATGACGACTTTAAACAACGATGTGTCCCGAAGTGAAATGTTTGGAAACATAAAGATAGCCTATTTGGCTTCGCGGAAAACGCAAATGACGACACTGGGAATCATCAGTCAGCCGTTTAGTTCATCAAACTATCAACGCACTGTAGACCCGACCTCATTCAACAGTTTATCCAGTTGCCTTTGGACAATTACACAAGATCAAAGTAAATTCCATGGCGATCACAGGAATGTCCAGTGACGGGACACACATTACAATAATTGCCCCATCAAAAGATGAGGACGTTTTCGTCCACCGTGGCCTGGATGTACCGATGACTCGTGCTTTTCAACGGAGAGCGGTCTGCAGCAGGTTTTTGAGAACTTACCAGCTGGATGCCGCTGGGGTGACAGTGGCTATTGGTCCTGGGACCAGTAGGCTTTCGCTTAGGCTACGTTTCACGTTCGTTTCGCTTTGATCAATTAAGATTGGAGGGCTTGAAGGGCCGTATGTGCTAATATTTGAAGTGGTCAAGGGCTGGAAATATAATATAATATAACAGTTTGCTGGGTGCTTTAATTATTACTGCCTTGATTACATGCAATTGCCATATTTTATATTGATCGCTTTCTATTTCTCTTAACGTGCAAAGTGTCATTCCCGTTGGATGCACAAACTTGTCATCATGCGTGTGCATTCTGCTAACTGCACTGTCCATAACTATTTAATATGACTAATTTGAAGCCTAGGTTATTCTCTTATTTTCAGTTGATATAGTGGGATTGTTAGAGGGACGTCACGAATGAGTTTTTAATGAGAGAGCCTGTCAACAACCAATCACCGTCCTCACCCCTTCTTAACTTGTGATTGAGAATCGACGTCATCCATAGCAACGGTGCTTTTATCTTAAGCTTAGGAGTTTGTATTATCCTTAGTATGAGTAGGTCTCCGGCGTTGTGAATCACTTTTAAGAAATTACTCCTACGTAAAATGTTTTAGCGCGAGTTAGGAGCACTCTTAGTGGTAAGATAAAAAGCTTTGTGAATACGGCCCCAGATCAAGTATGTCTTCATTTTTTTTTTTGGGGGGGGGGGGGTATTAATGTTTCTATAAGAATATTGTCATACACTATGTTTTATTGCCATTATATAATATTGTATGCTTGTAACAAATTTTACAATATTTTATGCTAATTAATTCATCACTGAAGCTAAACAAGTGAATGTAGATTTACAAAACAGCACTGGTGCCTTTTCCAAGGAGGAATTATATAACTGACTGAGCATTACCACAGGGGGCAGGTTTGCACTGGGCATCCATGTCAGCGGAGGCAAGCGCATAGACAAGTGCTGTCCATGGTGCTGAAATCTCTATGCTCCGTCTAAATTCAGGCAGAAAAGACCCGTTCACTCTATTAAAGTCATTACAAGCAAACCTCTTGATGAATCACAGATGCATTTTTGTGTGAAGTGAAGGGGGGAGAGGGGGGGGTCAAAGACAAGGCTCCAGGTCACAAGCCTGCTGGAACATTGGGCTTTCCTAGCAGATGGATAAGACGGAGGCAGAAAATTAACACAATCCCCGAGCAAATGTTATGGCATGGATGTTTATCAGACTAGATCCATCCTGGCGCAATTCACTACTTTGAGGTCTGTGTTTTAATTGCCGAGAGCATGGTACTTTAACATTAGTCCCAGATTTAAGGTCTAAAACACTCACATGAGTATTTTAGAGAAAAACAAACTTAACTCTCTGCTGTTATCATGCTTTAATAAAACTAGATTTGGATTAGTTACATACATTACACAAAAACATAGTTACATGAGTTAAACTAGCGCTGCGTGTTGATGCAAAACCCCTGGACACATGCATCACAAAAAATCAAACCAAAACAACTGAAAAGGTTGCCAGATTCATTCACTTGTATTCACTTTCACTTCACAAGTATTTAGTCCAGTGGGCTTTTAAGCTCTTCAGGGTAATGGGGCTTTACTGCTTTACGCTAAAATCCCCAAATTCAATGTAGGCTCTTACCTTGTGTTTCTCTGGGCCTGACTGATGTCTGAGTTGAGAGTGACAGAGAGTGGGTAGTCAAGGGCATTCACGTGGTTCAGGGCCCCTGAAACCTCACCTTGGCCCAGGGGATGTACGTGGAGGTTGTGTTATCACATCTCAATGTTTTGCTTCTAATTCCTTTTAAAGCTTACCAACATGCTACCAGTCCTAACTGGGAGACTTTTGTTTCTTCTTCTGGCTCTTCTTATGGCAGCATGCACTATGCTGACCTGCCATGTTAGATGCGTCATCTGCGTAAGACTGAGACCTATTCATGGATTCTATTTCATGGCTTCAGTGCTGCTGTTGAAGACACATGCTCCTAAAACAGCTTCTGGATCATGGAGGCAGAATGAGGACCTGGTGACGTCAGGCAAAGGAATTCTAACGCTAGGTTTTATCACCTTTAAAAACAGCATGAAGCCAGTCTGACCTTCATGTACACAAAGATGACTTTTACCGGGTCCACACATATGTAAATGTGGTATGTTACAGCTCCTTGTTAATTAGCGCTTGGAAAACAAAGGAAATTAACTTAAACCAGGAGACCTCCACCCACTACATATGAATTATTACCAGCTAGGGGAAACTATTTTAAATATCTAGGAAATAACATTAAAAAGCACATTCTTAATGTCACAAGCAAGAAAACCATAGGTTGTTTTACCTTAGGAAATGGGGAGGCTTTCCTAGGTTCATGTCAGCCTCATGGGATATGTCAGCCTGCATTTAAGTACATAGACCAGAATAGTGTAAACCAGCCAGGAAAATGCTAGGCTGTCAACAGCAGACGCTAAACAATTTGTACTTGACAGCAGTACAAAGACAATAACTATCATAAATTACACCATGAACCTCCTCAATTCTAAGTTTGTGTTACTTTCCTTTGGCCAATGCAATGTAGCGTACCTCTGCCAACGAAAGAGGTAAAAAACCTCTACAAACCTAACAAAGCGAATTGGCTCAACAACTTCTTCTAAATTACCAAATTTATTTATTATTCTTAACAGTGGAATTGGACCTGCCATAGACATGGTTACTAGATTTGTATTCTTATATGTATTGTGATAGTGATTTGACTGTGCTGACGTCAGTACGGCATGAAGAGGGAGCGTGGGGATCTCTTATCCCCAAAGTGAACATTAACACACTTCCACCTCCTCAGGTTTCCCCCTTGGCAGCTGGCTGATTGACGCACATCGACAGGCCAAAGGAGCCATGGCTGCTGCGAGAGTCACGGCTGTCACGGTGAGGGGAAACACACAGGGGGTTACCATCATTTGGCCCAGAAGGAAGACGGTTGGGTGTTTTGGGGTGAGGGAGAGAAGGAGGAGGCGGAGGAGACCAGGTTGTGACATTTCACCGAGCAGATGCTGCACGGTGAAAATAAACAACAACAGAGCAGTGATGCTGCACGGTGAAAATAAACAACAACAGAGCAGTGATGCTGCAAAAGTAGGCCACAGTACGTGCTCAACGGTGAAAAAAACATTAGCCACGTGAAACCTTTTCCGAGGCCTGGATATCTGTCTGGGGCCGCTGCAAACGGCTGTGGTAATTTCTTTGTAAATCCACCGAATTAGAAAAGCCTTGGTAACCAGTGAGCTTTATTTTTCTCCGCAATCAGTGTTCAACCCGTGGCCTTCTTACTCTCCTGCAAAAAAAAAAACGCACCCTCATCAGAACAATTGCAAAAGAGAACATTAAAATGTATCTCCCCCCAATTACGCCAAATGTGAGAGCCATCCATCTACGGCGCCGAGCCACAGCTCTCTGAGGGAAAAGAGATAGGTTACAGGGCCCTCTTTAATTTCCTTTGATCTCCCTCACTAACAGGGGCGAGATACCCATCTCACCCAAGGTGACTTTAATGCATACTAATGTGGGAGAGCTGTGCGGGCGAACTCCTCATACCTCATACCCACCGCTAGCCTGCGTGGGGTTATGACGGAGCTGGGGACCAACCAAATTGCCATTAAACAACAGAAGGAAGGCCATTACGTGACTGGTGGTGATTCACTTTGATTTGGTCGGAGATGATTGGATTTGCTCTTCGTGTCATTGGTAAAATCAGTGGGGCAGTCGAAGTCGGATCAAGTCATATGAGGTGAGGTTAAGGGATCCTCAAGACACCATGAAGGCGAGACAGAGAATCAGCTAGTGAGACACTGCATTTTTGAGCAGGTGGATCATTTTGAGTACATCTTTTAAAGTCCTATTCGCTTCAAGGCCTAGCAAAAGCACTTACTAATAATTTGTATTTTAAGGTGTTTTTCCATGCTTTAAATCTGTATTCATACCGAAAGCATACATTGCAAATTCTTTGAACGCGCCTGTCTTGATTTATCATCGGTGCATCTTTTAGATCTCACTGTTTTACCATATTCAAAAAAATACCTACGGATGGTGATTTTTATCTGAATCAGAGAGTCATCAAATGGAAATCCAAATTAATTTCCTGTTGGTGGACTAGTTTAGTTCAAAATCCAATTTCTCACAAGCACCTCACGGACTCCCCATGCACACAGACTACAACTGTGCTATTTGCAAAATGGAAAGTTTGCTGATGAAATAAACCCTCAAGCTTGGAATGCATCTTTCCAACTCCAGAACATTGCTGTCATGTCCCCATTGCTCAAGATGAAAAGACTGTTCGGCTAATCTCGTGTTAGCCCCTAGCTCGATCATTACCTAAGTAATTGGGCCGAGCAGGCTTGAGTCAGCAGTGCCTACGCCTGCATTTCAGCCAATTACGTTTGACAAGAACCTGAGCCCCTCCCCCAGTGTCATTGATTCAACATTAGTCAATGATGCCACGCACACTAATGTCTCTGTGATGTCCCCCACCCCCTACCCCGAATGCCCTGGCCGGTTTTGGGGATAGACATAAGGCAGAAATTGGAAGGTTTTTTTTTTTAAAGGAGAAACTCCTCTTTCTTTCACTCTTGACCCCCTTCTAGGGCTCAAGCAGTTGTGGTGTACACAGGCCTGGCCTGACCACCCATTTAGAAATGAGGCTCTCAGAAACAAAAATAGGAGCCCTGTATAAAAACATCATAGGAGAACTTCAAAATGTCCCTCCCCCTAACCTACTTTTGGTTAAAACAGAGCAACGCTAGAAAAGAAATGAACAATGCAGCCATCAAAAAAAAAGAAAAAAGACACTGAGTGTGAACCGTGCAGCAGGCTTTTAAAGGGGCTTTCTCCAGTCACAGTGCCTCAAGCCTTCTTTACCCCAGGCTCTTGTCGTGTCATGTAACGTTGTGTCACATCCCCTTTTGCCTTTTCTGGGTTCAGCTGCAGAAGTGTTTCTGGCGGAAGCTATGACATGTTTCCAGCGCTCGCTGTACTCCACGTCCCAGCAGTGAAAACACAAACACACACACACACACACATACACACACTGTACCTGAAATGAGGGAAATACAAAAACAAACAATCTGCGAGAAAAGCTTGTCTCTTTGCCTTTTAAGTGCTGCAGTGGTGGTGTTGAGACTGGCTGTCTGATGTTCTCTCTGGGGGCACGGTGGGGGCGCATGGACAGCCCTGGAGGGGGGCTGTAGGGAGGGGGAGGCACTTCAGTGCTGCCTCAGTCGCAGTGGCGGCTGTCATGCTGATGGTGGGACAGAGGAAACAAGCCTTCCCAGAAGCCCCCTCTAACACAGTGCATCTCATCCTTACCCACCCCCATCCTAGGCTTCGTGGCTGATTTAGTCTTGATCTCATCCAGTTAACCTTTCAGCCCCTTCACTCCCACCAGAATGCAAATCCCAGTACTGTGTGTGAATGTTAGCCACCAAAGTCAAGAAAGACGCATTTTAGCGTTACAAAAGCTCCTTGAGTATAAACAACAAATTCATCGCACAGTTGTGTGATCTGGTGACGGTATGTGCCAACGCCGCTGTCCAACGAGCATTGTTTCTGTAAAATAACGTGCCATGAGGATCTAGGTCAGAACATGCCACGACAAATACTGCGATGCGTTCAGCTGTTGATGAGGTATGAAATCACACTATATCATACCACCTTTTCTCTTGAATGAACTTCACTGCTGACATAATTCTGTCAGATCAAATAATTGCGTGACAGTGAAATCTGATTTCCAAGTGGAAATTGCTCTGGCCAACAGTCACCCTATAGTCAAATGTCATTTCAGGGTCAGTGTGTTGCCTCCGGCCATTATATTTTTGTGCTGCATTTCACAATGTGATATGATCATGAAATGATGTGGCCTATTCCCATTCCCATTATCTGAGCTTCACCCATTTTTTGTGACATTTTGGTTATAATGGGTAAACACAGAATCATTCTAATATATTTAAACCCCATGAGATGTACCTATTTTTAAAAGAAAAAACACATTGCTGTGGTCTGTAATAGCATACATAACCTACTTAATGCATAGTCATATAGAATTAATCCATATTTAAACAATCCCTATTCCATCTTCATGGAGCTTTCCATTGGTGAATAATGCATGCACACCTTCACATCTGGGGATTCTGACAACAAAAACAGGTCAATTCTATATTTGTCCTGAGATCTCACAGAAGTAATGCATCAATTCCACACTAATGGTACAATTTGATAAGAATGCAATTTTGCTGAGCTTCACTTAAAACACTAAAAGGTAAAATAATACATTTAACCCATCAGAGCATTTAGTGTCATTATGTACTCAAAAGTGCTGTTGCAGTATCTAAATCTGTGTCAGACTGGTAGGGAGAAAGCCATGTTTCTAAATGCTGGTGGGAGTGAATTAAATGTTAAATGCATTCTCAAGTCAATCCAATGCTGTGTGAAGTAGAACTCAAAGTAGTGCTGAAGATTCACACAGAAACAGCACAGGCGAGATGTGTTTTGGTCAAGCTATGGTAGGGGAAAGACATCCCTGTTAACATGTCACTAAAACTAAGGCAGCAGTGAGGAGGTTGGGTCTAAAACTAACAAGCTAACTGCCAAAGGCATAGATGACACTGATAAAAGCTGGCTAGCATGCTAATTGATAATGACAGGTGGTGTGTTTGTTTGTCGTTCATATGACCATATACTATGAATTTGAAGATTTGATACCAAAACTTTGCCATTTAAACTTTAAGCCAAATCAGTTGCAAAAAAAAGTTGCAAATTCCTGCATATTCTTGCTTTAAAAAATGTCTCGTTTAAAGCCAATGCAGTTGTCACCAAGAGCCCAGGTCAAATCTCGCCCAATGAGACCAAGTCAAGATCAGAACGACCTTCAACAAAGGCGCTTGTATTTCAGTTTTGGTAAAGACATAGTAGACTGGGTCTTAAACTGGGAGAATCACGTTTAAGAAAGAATGTCCAAATCTTCAAGCACATCAGACATTATACCACCCAAAACAAGTCACACAGGACACAATGGAGTGGACGCAACCTCTGAAGCAGTACGAACATATTTCCTCTTTTATTTACATTCCTTTTTCAAATGTTAACATTTTTAGCTATAACTCTTGATCAGCTTGGCATTTTTTTTTCTCATTAAAATAAATTGGCACAAGTAAAACATATGTAGACAAAAGTTTATTTACACCATACAACATTTTTGTATTTTTGTTTTTTAAATATTTTATACAGGACTGCAGATGAGAGAGGTTGCTGGGAGCCTTCAAGCAGGATCTGCAGTATTAAAGTTGTGAAATATATTATTCATATAAAAGTGAGTATTACCTTTATTGCATTTAAAGCAATGAAGAATGTAGCTTGACAAACATTCATTTTAAATGACAGAAAAATCCTCTTTGTCTCTCGTTTTTCTCTTCATATTATAAAGTAAAAAGTGTAGTAATGGCCAAACAGACTGTTATAAACTTTTTAAAAACCTGCATAAATATATACATTGTGCTTCTGGGTCCAGTTTCTTTTTCAAATGGAAACTGAGCCCGACGAAGCTGTGGATTACACGCAGTGGGTCGTTTTTGCGTTTTTTAAGGACTCATCTCAAAAGATGACCTGTTTTGAAGCCAATTCTTTCCACGGGTACTTTTCAAACACATGATGGTAAATATTTGTACACCTGGCTGTCCCCACTAAGCACACTAGTGAGAATACAAAAAAGAAACACTGATGTCTTTTTTTTGTTTTGTTTTGTTTGATTTTTTTTAATAGTTTTTCCCCCCTCCTCTTTTTTTCTAAAATCTTATTGGCACATAATGTCCCTGCCATAGTCCTTAGATCCAGATATGTCTACCGAGGCTGCAAGGAAAGTCCTTTCAAGTGCAAAATACATCTCGTCTTCCTTTTTTTTTCTCGCTTCCCGTTTTTTCGTGGTTTACGTCTCTCTCTGTGTCTCCTCTCTCGCTTGTCTCGCGCAGGCGAGCACAACCACAAGCACACACACGGAGCCCTCTTCTCACCCCCCCACCCCTTGCCCTTGTCTTAAACCTCCGTCTGGAAGTCTCCCTCCTGGACCTCCAGCGGAAGGTTGACACACTTCTCCCACTCGGCCGCGGTCATCTCCAGAGCGTCCTTATGGTCGGGGTCTAGTACATTCATGGTGGCGTAGTTCTGGTATTCGCAGGTAGGGTTGTAGCTCTCCCAAGGATTCTTGTTTGGCATCGTTTTATCCTGTGAGAAGCAGATGGGCACAGGCAAACGACTAGCGTGAAAAAACAAACCCTCTCTCTCAGCTCTCACAGCTAACAACAACTGGGTATAGGAAATGGCTTTTTTTAAACGGTCTCGCCATCTGGTCCCACCAAATGTCTGAATTTGAGACGTCAGAGCCTGTATACCAACAATAATAGAAATAGGCTGTCTCATGGTGAGTCAAGCTAAGAGAACAAGTTTTGGTGTATCTGTTGTGTCTTCTGAATTAAAGTTATTAAGACTCCAGTAACCATTAACCTTACGCTACTCTGCTCTAATCAACCCTGATCCTGGTTAGATGGTAGAACACTCCATAGTCCGAATTCAAAGCTAAAGTATTGCCAATCCCATCGAACATGGATGCATTACCCTTACATTCTCATTGCAAAGACCTGTAAGTTAGGTAACGTATCATCGTTCATGAGTCATCATTGACGTTGCTATGGAGTCTACGGATGCAGCCCTAAACTGTTGTGTCTGTAATTGGTCTGTCATGACAGTGTCTGCACTGTCATATTGTCATCCTGAAGTAGAATAACATTCAACATGTGTTTCACTGTGCTCGTCTTCATTTGAGGGCACAGTCTTTGGTAGATAACATGCTAGACAGACCAGCCCCATCAGTGCCCGCTGTTGATAGACTGTCTGTATCTGCGCTGCTCTTCATAAATCTGGCCCTCGGCTATCGTTTCCCCAGCAAGTGTCCTTGTGGTAGTTACCAAGCAACAAGCGGGAAATGACATTGTGTGGTAGAGCTGATTGAAATGCGAGTGGGCGAGGACTGCATGCAGCCAAGAGGGCACAGCGCTTCTGACAGCGTCTTTGTGGATTGTGCGTGCGTGTGTGTTTGTATTTGTGTATGTGTGTGTGTTTGTGTTTGTGTGTGTGTGGGTGTGTGTGTGCATATTTATATGACTCCCTCCTTCTCAGTGTATGTATCTGTCTTATGTGTGTTGAATTTCCACAACTGCTCAACAACCTAAATAGTACAGTAAACAGTTTAGTAAAGCGACTGTAAAGCATTGGACCCAGTCAACATGGTGAATTGTTGTCAACATTGATCTACAGATATACTCAACTATAAACTGTACAGCTCCTTAGTAGTGGTGGATTAAGGAAGCAAAATGTACCTTCTGAGGATGTGGTGTACAATAAAGCATGCTTTGATTGACTGTACACTTTAGGGATAGATAATAGATATGGGTAAGCTCTGTTGTATATATATATATATATATATATAAATATGTATATATACTGTTATATATAGTATATCATGTATATTTGCCATGCATCCACCAAGCGATGGTTAGCTGAATTAAACAAATAATTAAATTAAAATGAATAAAAACATGTGTCAGGGTAAATGGACACAGCGTTTGGATGACTGTGTGCTGAGAAGAATGAGTGATCTCAGTACTTCAACTGTCTCTAGAACCTTCTTCCCCCTTCTTTCTCCAGCTTTTTTTTCACTTCCTGTCAAAACTCCCTCTCTCTCTCTCCCTCCCTCTGTGTCTCCCCTTCTCTCACCCATTTCGCTCCCTCTCCAAATGCTTGGCTATTCTTCCAGATGAATACCCTGGCTGGGTCGCTATTAATTCCCTTCAATTGCTCACTTCCTGATGTGAGGGAGAGATGCAGTGGGGAGCGGAAGTCTAAATATGGGCCTGGAGCCCCGTCCCTTCTAATTGGCCAACATATCCTGCCCACCCCTACCACCCCCTTTCACCCTTCCACCCCAACCAACAAACCAACACCCACTCACCCATCCCCCCACCCACCTTGCTCATTTCCTTTTACTCACCATGCTGCCCATATTTGGTATGTCTCGAAAACGGTCCAGGGTTTGAAATTTGTGATTCAGTTCCTGGAACAGGTCCATGTGTCTTTTCCTGGTGTGCATGACTTTCTGTAATGGCAAGGGTTTTCTGGTCTTAGAGAGGAGGCCAAGAATGGAAATGCAAGAAATGCAACTTCCTCTTCATTCCCACCCTCCTCCAACTCCTCTCCCATTTACTTTTGCCATGGCATAGGATGGCAGCATGCCAATCAAGTCTTCCCTATCTCTCTCTCTCTCCTTCTCTCTCTATCTCTCTCTAAAGTGCTTACATAAATTTTATACTTTGCTGAAACTCATCTCGCATATCTAATTTAGTGGAGGATTTAGACTGCCACTAATTAAAAACTGTCTACTGCATCTCCTAGTTATGTAAAAAAAAAACAGATGCTCTCAAAAACATTTTCTTTAAACTGAGAACATTACTTTGCAGAACTGCGCTGTGACCTTGACAAGTAAAAAGCCTGGCGGTCCGAGATGTCTATGGATGAAGGAGAGAATGACGATGGGAGTTGCTCAGTGTGGCAGCTGACAGCATTGCTTTTACTCTAACAACACAGGCCCTCCATAAATCCCCCCCCCCCCCCCCCCTCTCCGTGTCAACACCATGTTACTCCAATAAGCTTAAGTGCTACACACAGTAGTAGTAAATTAAAGGGCACATCCAAGACGCAACAATGGTCCTTCACCGTCCAAAAAAAAAAAAAAAAGTGTCATGAAGCTGTCCAACAGATGTTCCACTCACCTCAAAGTCCAGCTCCGAATAGCGTGACTTCCTTCTCTGTTGAGAGAAAATAGTGAAGAGCAGCAACTTAGCACTAGGCGCATTCCACTTTCTCATACAAGACACACTTTCGAGCAGAGTTGGATGTTTCAGGGATCTGAATATAAATCTCTTGAAAGTTTCACTTTTGGATTGTCATTGAATCTCAAGAATTCTCATTCTCATGAATATTGAAGGAGACATAGTTTATGAGTGAAATCTGCTAGCTACATTCAATTTAGAGAAACATTCACTTTTTTTATGTTCAGAATTAATACTTTCCCACCACTAGGATTAGTCATGGTGCTATTCTCAAGAAGTCCTGGATATGCTGGTAATACTCACCTCTAAAGAGCTCATGGATATGGTGGAGCCCGTCTCGCTGCGGGACAGGCCTCCACTCTCCTCCATCTCAGCCAGGAAGTTCTTGACAGCGGTGCGGGGCTCGAAGGGCAGGTTCTGCATGTGATCGGGCGGCCCGGGGAACTGCTGCTCAGGGCTCATGTTCAAGTGCTCCATGCCCATTGGGCTCATGCCGAAATCGGGCACAACTTTGTAGTGCGGCATTATCCTCTCGTGCGTCCCCATCGCCTCCATGGGGATGTTCATCTTGCTCTCGTCCTTGATCAGTGTGGGCATGCTGCCCCCAGACCCGGACGTCTGCGCCGCAGCAGCTGCCGCCGCAGCCGCGGCCGACGCCCTTGGCATGACGATGTAGTCGGTCTCCATGGGGCCCTGCGGCGAGTGGCTACCCATCTCGTGGCTGGCCATGTCTTGTTCGCTCTGCCGCAGCGCGTCGTCTGTGCACAGGTAGACAGTGCGGCGCATGTCACCGTCGCCCATATCGCCCATGCCACCCATGCCACCCATGGTCATGTGGAGGCCCGGCGGCTGGATCATCACTTTGGACATGATGTTGCCCGGCAGCGTGGAGTAGTTGAGGACCTCGGGTCCCTTGTCCTCCTCCTCGTCGTTGAGGGAGATGCGTGACAGGGTTCCAGTGATGGTGGCCGCACGGCAGGAGCCCATGTCCTTGTGGAGTGCTGAGGGACCAGAGAGAGGGAGCACAAGAGAAGGTGCAGTGCATTAGTGAAAGACTGGAAATCAACAGTACACTTGAGATTGTCTGATTCAATTTAATGCTTTCTTTTCTTTTGGGGGGAATTAGGCAATTCATTCATGGATTATTAAACACTGCACGAAGTATTGAGTCCAAAGTGAAAATCCAAAAGGTTTCCTAAAGATTCCCACAAGGAAATGACTATTATACTGTATCTCACCCACACGGCTCTACTAAGCATTCTTTTTTAATGATGGAGCAGAATTAGTGAAAACAATTCCCATCTAATGTCTTTAGCCAGAGGAAAGAAACATAATCACTACCACGATACCTAACTGTACTGAAAAAATAAAACTTAGGATAATCATAGGCATGAAGCTTGTGAGAAATTGCAATGCCTACGGGCAGTGACAAATTCCCTGACAATCCCCTGTGAATCACCTGGGCTCAGTTTTGTTATTATTTTTCTCTGGTCACCTTGAAAACCCCCAGACGTAGAAAAAACTTAAACTGCCTGGTCAAAAAAACAAAACAACAAAAAAAAAATAATAAAAAAACAACCTACAATTTGTAAGGACAGCTCGTAACTATATTGTGAAGGAATTTTGGGGGGGCAATTTGCCACTGGCAACTAACTCTTAGAAAAATTACGTTTGCTATTCAAAAAATGGTTTGCAATGAAACTTGAAGGTCAGCAAAACAACTCTGATCCAAAGCCTGTGTTTGCTGTTCGCAGTCCAAATAAGAGCCTTGTGCAAACATGGCCAGACTAGCCAGAGAGGAGATGTGGGCGCTCTGGGATTCCATTTAATAACAGGTCGGCCTTTGAGAGAATGTTTATGACAACTAAAAGCTTGTATTAAATGAGAAACAAGCCAAACAAAAAAAAGGTGAACAGTGAATAATACACAGAGCCCAAAGAGTTGGGCATAAAGTAGTGTTCAGAACTATACATATTAAAATGATTCATTTCAGAGTCGACGGTGAAGTCACACACTAGGTAGTAGGTTTTGCGTAATCCAGCTGTTACACAATGACAGGCCATGCAAAATGCCCTGGACAACTTGGTCTCTTTTTGTAATGACACCACACACTGGCATAAATCTGACTCCACACCAAGGCTCTGCTGCAGGCCCTTGTTGCATGGGCTTGCCACCTTAGTGCGGCTCTGTGCACCCAAAAATGTTTTATTCATCTCGGGCAGATAAGCCTGTGACCTCCCCTGCCCCGTTACTCCCTCTCTAGATTGGACCGCTCTCTCTCCCCCTCCCTCTCTCTTTCTCTCTGTCTCTGTTGGCGCCTGGGGGGGCAGCACCAAGCGGCTGGTGGATTTAACTCTTTTGCCATTCTCTCTGCCCAGTCAGGGGGGCACCCCGCCACCATCACCACTGACTCAACCAACTGACGAAAGAACTGGGCGGATGCCTGCCCTTTCGCTCGGCGTGTACCAATGCATGTCCATCTGTGGACTCAACAGTGGCCTAACAGGGAGGCTTGTCTGCTCATTCTATTTTGAGTGATGCTAGCTTCTGATGGCTACGCAGAGTAGAACACATTCGTATGGCTGTCAGAGCTAGCACTGTGTATGCATTCAGCAAAGCTTGCCAAACGAGTGGACATTACAAATGTAATCTACTACGTCAGCACTGTGTGCTTATGTTCTACCAACAAGAGTGCACTCGTGCTTATATATATGCCAATGTACCTCTCATCAAACATACCGAAAAGGTCCCTTCCCAGGAACTGTGAAACGATTGGAATTACGGGGCTCTGTCAAGTCTTAACTGGCTCAGTGGAGATAACGAAGGCAATGATGACTTCCCATCTGTCATTTCAGCCTCACTGCTCCGGCACATGGCCCATGCAGAGTGCTGCTGACCCCCTGAGTGGCTCTCCGAGCCACTCTTCACACGGGGAATGGACGGAGAACACAGACTAATGCACTCCAAACCTCCACTTACTTCACCCAAGCCTTCGAGCACTCAACTGCGCATCTCCAAACGCAGTGAACGCGTCGCCGTAGCTACAGATGCCAGTTGATTGGCATGGGGCTGATTGGGTGAAGGGGTGCAGGGACGCAGGAGGGTGTTACACACAAAACATAATCACTGCCAATGACTCAATGCAGTCCGGGACACTCGAGACAATTACGCAAGGGAAAAAAAGAAAAAGAAAATACAACTAAGAAGCTTTCCACTTAAAAAGGGTCTACAAGCTCATTTCCTATAGGCCAATCAGAGCAATGTTAGGAGGAGAAACAGAGTGGGGGTATCAAGATGTAATTACTATTATCATGAGTATGGTGATTAGTCCTTCCAAAGTACAAGTAAAGTGCATGGGAACACATTACGCATGTAGAGAAGAGCCAAGGCTTTGAAAGCGCAGTTGCATTTGATATCATGACATTTTCCTCAAAGAGAACATGCCTACAAGTGGCAGTTAAAGGGTAATTTTGCCTAATTGTTTTCATTACAGAAACTACAAATCGACTTTATAAAATTATAAACATACAAGTTTCAAAATTCGTACCCACAGACTGTTTCAGACTCACATATTGTTTCACTGATACAGTACCTCATGAAAGCTCCTCTCCAAAAATGCCTTGAGCTACTTTCATACTTAATTCATTTTTTTGATTAACAGGGCCTTATGGGCATTGTAGTTCTTTTGGGCAGCTTGGGATACTCTCTATGGTTTCAGCCTATTTTTGGACTGTGAGAGGCAAGGCAATTAGACGCTCATTAATATGGTGCCATCTGTTTCTTACCTGATCGACAGGCGATGTCGACGTCTTTCTCAAAGTCTGTCTGTAAGGTAGAAAAACAAAAACAAACGTGATTAATAAACAGCCAGAGCACAATAGGAAATGGAAACACAAAAAAAAGTTAAAACAAATCAAAAGAAGTCCAGCCATTTTTCTATTTTGCCTTTTTTCCTCAATTTATTTTAAGATAATTACTATTCGCAAACTAGGACATCTCTTTGTTTTCTGTGCTGCCTGTCAACACTTCCCAGAGGGGTTTTGTTTTGTAATTGTTTCAGTTCATCTGCCTTCCTCACTTTCCCTGGAGCCTGCAGACATGCTCCAGCTTCCCCAAGATTCCTTTTAACAACACGTCAACGAGACTGTCCGCTAATGTGCCACCGTGGCACTGAAACGACAGTTAGCCAGGCAGACAGGCAGACGGGTGGGGTGGGCGAGGGAGAAGGGGTGGGGGTGGGGGGAGGGACGTTGAGAGCCCTTTCAAATCTCGGCAGCGAAAATCGCTTCTATCAAAGGGACATTAGGACCTGAATGGCAGAAAATGGCCGATAATTCGCCACTGGCACTTTGTGATATCAAACACTTTCCCCATTGCATTTTCAGGCGTCGGTGTGTGAGTGTGCTGTTGTTTTATAAGGCCGGGGCTTGGGGTTGTGAGGAGGGTGGAGGCTGCTGGAAGCTGAAATTAAAATGTGTGAAATGTGAAGCAGTTTCAATCTCACAACCCTGTGTGTCAGCCATAGAAAATCGGGGAAATTGGTGTCATCTATTACAAGGAAGAGTGATTATACCACATGTAATTAAAGTTCAGGCACAGGGCTGCGTGGAAAACAACAATTGCTACAATAACAAAGCCTGATCCAAGGGAAAAGAAGCACTGCACTGAATAAAAGCAATGATGAATTGCATAAGGGGATCATGTTAAATGGAGGTCAAAGGATTATGTGGAATGAATTAAGAGTATCATTAATAATGGGCCGAGCATTAAGTTCACTTAAATTACTTCCACGCTTTACAGAAGATGATCTGGGATGCACCTCATAAACACCTCCATCATTTCTAATGGTATTTTTTTTACCCCTCTCCCTAGTAACAGCTCAGCTTGGCTATTATAGTACGAATGTCCAATCAAATCCGGAGAGAAAAAATTGTTTTTACCATTACCATGATCTGTGCATGGCCATTTGGGAAGGTCCCTGTAGCATCTGCATTCATTGGGTCTTGACAGTTACGGAGTCGACATCTGAAGGCGTCTTGGACCTGCGGAAATGAAGAAAATTACAAAAAATGACCCTCATCTTAGAATCTCTCAAGACCATTAAAATGAACTCATTGTAGCATAGCCACTGTAATGAATCTGAAAACGATCACAATTAAACAGTGCAGTTCATCTGATTAAGCTCCTTAAGTCTCCCCTGGACGTCTGTCTGCGACTACATCTTTATTTTTTGGATAATCAGTGAGCTGTCCTATTTTTTACCCTTTCTGTTTAGGACATCTAAGAGTGGCTTTAAAAAAAATCCTCAGATTAAACACATTTTCTGGAGCACGCAAATGTAACAATTTAATCCTTTCCCAAACAATGGACCTTAACACCTGTCAGGCTGCATCTTCCATTGTCTGTGTGTGTGTGTGTGTGTGTGTGGGTGTGTGTGTGTGTGTGTGTGTGTGTGTGTGTGTGTGTGTGTGTGTGTGAGTGTGTGTAGGGTGGGGTGAGGTGGGGTAGGGGGTTGAGGGATAGACTAGAGAGCATTTGTCAACAAACACCAATTCAAACATTACAGGGTGAAACACTAGGGATTAATTCAGGGATTTAAGTAGTTCCAGACTGTCTCGCTTGCCGGACTACCCAGGGTGGACAAGGCGAAACACAGCATGGGGAAATGCGGAAGTCGGGCAGGATAAGAGGGATTAGCCGAGGGAGAAGATTGGGGAGAGGGAGAGTTAACGCGTGTATATGGGGCAGCCGGTAGCGGCGGGCCGTGACCCCAGCCAGGCTGTTACCCCTGGGTCGGGACTGCATGGTGAGACTTAGGTCTGGACTCGCACCTCTCTTCTCAGGATGCAGTGGACCATCACGATGACGAAGCCCTGCAGGGAGTCGAAGACGGCGAACAGGATCTGAAAGAGGATGGAGCGCTTGTCTGTCATGGCTAGCACGGCCGACATCCAGGTCAGAGCCAGCAGGGGCAGGACCACACAGGAGCTCCACAGAGAGGCCCTGAGAGACGGAGAGAGAGAGAGAAACAGAGAGATAGAGAGAGAGAGGGAGAGAGAAGGAGACAGAGAGAGAGAGAAAGAGAGATAGAGAGAGAAGGAGACAGAGAGAGAGAGAGAGAAAGAGAGGGGAGAGGGAGAGAGAGACAGTGAGGGCAGGGTAGAGGCAGCAAGAATGAGAAACCAAAGTTAGATAGAGCAAATAAAGAAGTGAAAAACAGAAATAAACAGTAAGAGTAAGAGTAAGGGTACTTTTACTGACAGCACTTGAATTGGTATACTGGAGACACACCAGGTGTCTAAATCAAAGAGACTAAAAACACTGCCTACACACTTCTCTGAAGGGAACATTCCACAAGGTCATTCTCCACATGCAGTGACCTAGTCGAGTAATATCTGCCTTTTTTAGGTTTCTACTTTTTTGTATCGCTAATTTTAGCGTGGCGTCAACAAAGAATGTGAAACTCAGGAGCCAACTGTTCCTTTCACACCTTTTGTAATCTCTCTCTCTCTCTCTGGGTAGGGAACACACACACACACACACACACACAAACTCACACACAGGCACACGACAGCTTTCGCATGCAACATAATCTTATTGATTTCCCCAAGACATCACCCGAGCACTTACATGGCGTTGCTGGCCGTGGTTGCTGATAAAGCAGTTGTTGAGACGACCCCACACTTGGCACATTTGAGAGTTAATCCTGTATGGGGCTCACTCATCTGCCTGTGGAGCAACAAGCAGAACAGGAACACTTGTGAGACACTACGTCAAATTAAAAAGACATTATTTTGGGAGGGGAGGGTAAAAAAAAAAAACGAGAAGAAGGGAAGCAAACCTGCCAGCTTGCTCTAGGGCTGAGCATCAGATTATGCATATTAGCAGACAGTCTCAATAAGGGGCCGTTAAGTAGTTTCAGCATGTTCTGATTCTGCCAAAAGAAAGATGCTGCATCTCTCCCAGGGAAGCATGACCTCTTTCTTTTTTCTCTTTTTCATTAATTTTCTCCACATGTGGAGAAGAACTGGGCCTCTTTATCTTCGGTCTTTGAAGAAGAGGTCGATTTGCTGGAGTGCTGTTTGTTCTGCAGTGTTGTGAGTTTTTTGAGTGTGCATGAGTGTGTGTGCGAGTAAGTGAGTGAATGAGTGCTAACGCGCTGTTTCGAGGGAAAGTGACGCTGTGGGTGGCCTGTGTGTGTGTGCCTGGCATCCTGCCTCAGCACCAGCACCAGCCCTTACCCAGCTCTGTGCTTCAGCTTCTTGTCTAGGATCCCGTCTCTGGAAACCAGTTTGTTGAACACCAGGATGCCGATCACCATGTTGACCTGTTGAAACAGCCACAGAGGCACCCTTGATCAGGCCCTGGCAAACAGACGGGAGGGCAGAGCCTCCTCTCCTCTTTCATTCGGTGCTGAAGGTCACGTCGCCTCGGGGGGCAATCTCGTCCCATTACACAGTGACCTCCCCGTTTTCCTAGCTGGTTTATGTGCGTGACATTTCATTTCCACACATCACAATTGTTTTATGCACACATACCAACACGAAAAAGCCTTTGGGAACTTCTGTGTTTTACAAAGCTGCACTGCAGTGAAAGTAGATAGCCTTGTTAAGTCAGATTAACCCACTAGCCAAGATTATTTGGCTCCCTCCCCCAGTGATGTTATTGGTTAGATCAGCTCTCAGCCTGGTTTGGGAATAATTCTCCGATAGAGCACTGTCAGTTATACTGCCCCACGGGCATAACATAAACAAGATTCTACAATTTGATATTGAGAAGGAGATTTCCAATAGTAGCATTCTTTTTATTTGTACCACTCAAATGACTATTACAGTCAACATATGAAACATCATTATGTTAGCAGATTTGAGCTCCTTCAGAAGGCAACACCTGTCAGTTACACCCACTGTTACAACTGCCAATCCAAGTCCAGTGTTGCTGTGACAGCAAAGTGCTGGCTTTTCGTGCATCAAATTACACGGAGGTTTAAAACACACAGACTACGCTATGCTACGTCTATTACACTCTACTGGATGTGAACAGAATCGTTTCATCACGTTACAGGATGAGTGACGAGAGGATCCGTGGGGAGGGAAATGAAGCTACTGACCAGAACCACGGCAGCCGCCGGTCCGACAAAAGCGTAGAGGAGTCCTCCTTCGAGCGAGAGCCAGCAGCTGCGGAAAGACGAGCAAAAGGGACAAAAGAGCAGATATCAGCAGAGGCGCCATAAAAATTAACACAGAGCATTAAGTTAATGGTGCACGGCTGTACACAGTTGTATTATCTTCTGGTATCCAGGGGGAGCAGCCATATGTTGTGGTTTCAGATGAGCTAGTTTTACAGAGAGGGGGAACTAGAAGAAAAAAAAAAAAACTTAAAACACTGTTTATTCTCTAGAAAGCCTTTAGGGACACAACTCAGGAGGAAATTGGGCCCCGTAAAAGCATCACGCAGGTCCTTCTGGGATTATTTAGAACTGCTGTTGTTTTGCAATGTTTATGGCAAGGAGTCCACCATTTGCTAGCGCTAAATATTTCCTATCCGAGGGGGGAGTTGGGAGGACTGAGAGAGAGTGCTCTTACTATTGAGGTGTTCCATAGCCTTTAGCCTTCGTGAAGCCCATGGAAATGGCCACCACCAAAGCAGGGAGTCCTGTAGAGACAAGGGCAACCATTAGCCGGTTAGCATTACACCACTGCAACACCAAATGCATGTACAAAATAAAACAAACATAACTAAACGCAGCATGAACTAAACTCTAGACTTGAGTTCCCTGTATGGACATTTGCAGAGCCTTTGTTTGTCACATTCGTTGCACACTGGCCTTGATCTTTCAGAGGCCAATGAGCTTCCCATGGACTCTCTCTGCCCTGCAATTTTCAGCATGACTTCCCTTTCACCATCTCTATTGGTTTATCTACAGCTCTGATATTCACAACCCCCATCCCCTTGGCCCTTTGGCGTAAACAACCCCTGTCTATTCATGTTGGCACGAGGGCCACAAAAGCACATTTGTATCAATCGGGGCTGAGTGCAGAAAAAACTCACAAAACAACCAACGTCTTGCCAAAAATAAGACAATAAAAACATACTAATAACAACAAGCGCATAGCGGGCGGGCTCTTAGCAACACAAAGAGCCCAGCAGCATCGCATCTCCTCTGGGCCTCCTCTCCTTCGCTCTCACTGCGGTACGTGGGCTGCTCTCGCAAGGACCCTTTCACCCGCACCCACCGGCCGCCCGTTATGAAAGCTGCTCATTCTGGCCTCGCCTCTTAGCCTCTTGCCTCGCCTTGGAATATTACCACCTTCCTCTTTGGCAAGATGCAGGATTGGATTTATTATAGCGGAGGGATTTATTGACGTAGTCGGCTGGTCGGGAAGCCCAGTGGTCATCCTCACCATACTTCCCCCACCCCCACACCTATCCACCCCTTACCTCTTCTCTATGGCCCCTAGCCTATATCCCCTCCTCTCTCTCCATCCCACCCCTTACCTCTTCTCTATGGCCCCTAGCCTCTATCCTCTCCTCTCTCTCTATCCCACCCCCTTTCCTCTTGCAGCCTTGTACAGGTAAAGGCCCTGCTAATGGAGGCAGCTTGGGGCATAAATCAGCACTGAGGCAGCGCACTGCAGGGCACACACCAGCGCTGGTGCATTTAACATAAAGGTCACATTTAATACCCAGACAGGTAAGGAGAGAAAAATTACACCAGGAGGAGAAAAGAGCAGAGGAGAAGAGAGGTGAAGAGACTAGAGGAGAGGAGAGAAAGAGAGACAGAAATACCACTTTTGGATTGAGGGGAAAAAGGCTGTCTTATATCAATCGGTGGAGCTGTACATGCTGCATATATGTGAGTGAGGCTGAACTGTGTGGGGTCTGCATCAGCATCTCCGATAAATTGGGGCCGGCACGAATTGCTCCCTCAGCTTGCATTACATGGCTACTGATTTCCCAAGCTGATTGATCTATTGTGAATACCTATGCATGACAAATCCTCTTCACGGTGAAAACTAGGCAGTGTTCATGAGGCATTGCTTATTCCCCGCCTTGATTTGGGGCTCGTAGAAGAGCGTGATAAATATTATTTACAAAGTCTTCTGGTGGGTTTAGCCCCAAAACCAGTAATTTCCCACTTTGCGCGTGGGGCACACTTCAGGCAAAGCTGGAGGATATGCCTGATAATGATGTTCTCTTCTGCGCTCGCACTACTAGCCTGCTTAGCAATGGTTGTTAAGGAAGTGATGTGTCGGAGAGAAGATGAAGCCGGCAACAAGTTAATTTCACAGAGCAAAACCCCCTCCTGCTCCTTTTTTCCTTTGTTTTTCTTTTCTAGCAGATTTTTGAAGATTGAAGTTTGTTTATTGTGAGGTAGATTCAATTATGCTAAGTGCAAAAAAAACCTAATTATTGCAATTTAGTGACTTACAAATGACCTTAATTCTAATTACATATTTGAATAATAATAGCTGCAGCAAACCATTCAACAAGTTACAGTAGGTTAGAACAGTCCAATGTCAGATGAGTAAAATACCTATTCATTTGTATTTGGAAAGCTTTGTCTAAGGACATTTCTTTTCTTTCTTTTTTTTCGCCAGTTTGCAGCAGAGCAGAGTCATGACGGAGATAGAGCCTTGTTAGTTGCTAGGTAACTAGAAGAATGAATGTTAGCACTTTTCCAATCAATTTGATTCTTTTTCAGAGGGGAAGCTAGTGTGTGTGAGTGAGAGTGAGAGGGGGGGGGGGGGGGGGGGGGAGAGAGAGAGAGAGGCAGACAGAAAGAGGGGGGGGGGGGAGAGAGAGAGAGGAGAGGGGGGCAGAGTGAGGCATTCTGAAGTGCCCATAAGTAATAGCCTCTTATATTTGGGTGCAGAAGGATGAATCCAATAAGGGCAGAACATTTTGATCCTCTGTACCTATGGGACGAGTCTAATGAATGGCCCTTGGCCTCTCCCACCGATTGCATTCCCGTCACTCTGGACCATAATGCGGACCCACCTCAACATTCTCAGCCCCCCACTGACGCAGGCAATTTCACTCCAAACACAGCCTCAGCTGGTGGTGTTGCAGAATCAATACTGGTTCATTACGCTCATTTAGCCCAATGCTGTTCAACATGCAGATGAAAGTGGAGTGGTGTTATGGGTAAGACAGCCCCATCGCCGCTTGCATAATCAAAGAGCATGTCATTAATGTCAATACAACTCTTTGTTGAAATCTAATAAACTTAACGATGGCTCCCCCCCCCCCCCAAGTCCAAATGCAGAGCCAATCTACACTCTTGTAAACCTTCCAAGCCCCTGCGACTAAAGTGGTTGTGTCATTACGTTCGGCTGATATCTATTTTTGCCTACGCGGCTCTTTGACTTGAATGAGACCCATGTTTGTGCATGCCAATTTACCCATTATAGACACTAATGATTTCCGCTCCGCCACCAGTATCAGCTATTGAAGCCAGAGGTGAATTAGCAAACATGCGAGACTGCAGTGAAAATTGAGCCTTGGATCCATCATTCGGGCAAAATATGTCTCTCAATACCTCTAAGAGACATCATTTAACAACCAACGATCAGGGCTATTTGCCATTCATGAGCAAGTTGTGCTAATGCTAAACTGCATATCCTAAGGCAGAGAAGAAGAGAATGGAGAACGAACAATAACAAGCAATGAGGTTGAAGACAGAGGAAACCAAGTGTTGTAATAATGGCACTCACCCCATCCCAGACAGAGGAAGCGTTTGCGGATGAGTCTGGTCCGCACCTTCCCCGTGACGGCCATGTAGGACTGCCACGCCTCCGTCAGGACCCAGCAGAAGGATGCCAGGAAGAAGAAGTGCAGAAAGGCCGTTGTCATCGTGCAGACACCCTGTTATGACAGAGCAGAGGAACAATTCAAAACTGGGCTTCACTCACAGGACATTAATCCTGCAACGCTGACTGAGGGGAACAATATTAGCTTGTGGAAATGCTAATGGGCAACCTCTTGCGATGAAAGTATTGGGAGCTGAAGGCCCTTGCCAAAGTATAATAGGGCACACTAATCACACTCTTTTGTTTACTGAGATGCAGCGTCTGGTGTCCTCTCAGCTAGTTTCTGAGCCATGTCAACAACACAAAAAAAACAGGCGATGCTAGGCAATAAAGACAAGTTTCGGTATCCAAATTTCACCACGGTGACATTTGCTTGAATAAACTCACCAATTCTGTAGTGTTGCAGCACAGTTTAATGTAAGCAATGTAGCACAGATAAGGCATGAGTCTGGCATCAGCATTATAACAGCTATCGCTACATCTTTGAGAACGGCTGCACTTTGAGAAGCAGTTCCTTTGGAAAGAACCTGCAGGCCTCCGCTGCTCTGCGCCAGCAGTCATCTGTATGCAAGGCAGCCTTGCCAGCCACGTGATCCAAGGTCATGCTTCCTCGACTGGCTGGGTGTGGGTGTGGGGAGGGGGAGGGAAGGGACGAATTACCCAAGATTCACAGCCCCCAGAGCAATGACGAGGCTACCATGACGGGGAGGTGTGCAAAACAAACCACCCCGTCCGTGTCGGCGGTGGAACCTTCCAGTTCATCCTAGCTGGTTTACATTTCAAAAAAAGCCTGATCCTTGTCTCCACGCTAACCAGTGATAAGAGAATTACATGCTGCAGAGGTGTGAAGGCTGTTTTGTCCATGTATAGCCGGCACTGCCAGGGTTTTATGTCCACATTGAACGGTAAAAAGTAACATCATTGTTTTTAAAATGACAACTCCCGCAACAAGGCATACATTATGCTGGTGATTACACATCATGCTTTGGGAAGTCCCCAACTAATAGCACAAGGAATTCGACATCTTTTCCTGTGTATAACTAAAGTGGAACGAATCTCAAATACAGCAGTACAACACATACCACAACACAGAGTCTCCTTGTACAGAACGCTCATCTTCTTCCATCATGTAATCACAGTGTATTAAAAAACTCTAAGCACAAAGGGAATTAGGATATGAAAGAAGGAATTAGACAAATGCAATCAGTTCTTTTGTTTAGTTTTTTTTTTGTTTTGTTTGCTTGTTGGTGTGTGTGTGTGTATGTGTGTGTGTTTGTTTGTTTGTTTCCCCTGAAGTCGTGATAACATTTATTGCCTTACAGATCCCATTAAAAGAGATGGTCGAGCCTTTCCTGTGATGGACTGTGTTGCAGCCATAATAGGTCTAAATGCGTTCGGAAAAGTACAAGGAGACCACAACAGCAGATGAAAGGGTGTGAAAGAGCTTGTTTGGGGAGATGAGGGAAAGTGGGAGTGAGGGTGGAAGAAGCAAGTACATTTACATCTGTTGTTCGTCAAAATAACAAAATACTCCTTTAGTCAAAGTAATTCAAATGAGATTGCTGTCAGATGGGTTTCTGCACCATCCTCATCTGGGAGATGATTTCTGGTGAACTGTGCACAGCCTGTGTGAACTGACATTTTTTTTTTTATCTCCTGCGTTGCATAACCCCTCTGTTATATAAAACGTATGTCTCACAGTAACATAGTCCATCGCTCTAGTTATGGACCCAATTCTTTAGTTCCACCTACTGACCTAGGTCACATCAGGCGTGGCTGACCCAATAGTCCACCTTTATGAGGCATGATAACTGATAACACATTCAACATACTAGTCATCTTCTGACTCTGTCCAATGACTTTATATGACCTGAGTTCAGTACAGAAACTGGTCTAACATCTGACATCGCTGTGCGTTGAACTGTTTATTGTTTTTATTTGGTGCGAAGCAGATGAAAGTAAAATAGTTCAGATTTGAGAAAATGTGACAGATGTCTCAGATTGGAAGTCTAATTAACATCCTCTCATTTCTGCAGCGCACGGCTGTCTGCCTTTCTTCCTGTTTGTGGAGAATGCTGCTCTATCCACCCTGCTGTTCGTTCCCTTTGCTCTTGGGTAATATGAAATGATGGGGTGGGGTGGGGGTGGGGGCGGGGGGCAAACAACACCAAATACATTTTTGAATGTGCAAATCCAGTATGAATACAATTATCAACAAGAAAATTAGCTTGGAAGTGATGAAACGAAGCCCTTTTCACAACAGAACGAGAACAACATTGTTCAGCGTTTATTTGCTGCTTTTTATGTGCTCTACTGTTAGTGCACCTGATGGAGGCCTTCAAAATACGGCCCAGATGTTTGAATGAGCCAAACTCCAATAACAGCCACTTCTATCAGAATCAGCCATAGGAGACTCAGTATCATTTACCAAGCTCGAAGACAGCGAGGCAAAACAGGGCAGCATCAGCTTCCCCAGGCAACACTGACAGAGGATCCAGGATTGCAGTGTTGGTTCATGAAAACACTGGGTGTCTCATTTCATGCAAACAGTAGTCAAGAGTGACTTCTGCCTCTCCGAGACTCTTTTTGCCACAGCAGGACTACCATAGTGTGTGAAACAGCCTCTGCTGGGGATGCAGTGGGGTGAGGTGGGATGGGGGGAGAACTGAGAGCACAGACTGGGTGGAGGAGCATCAGTAACTCGTAGGAGTGTGAACACAAGAATATGAACGCAGCGGTGTGTGTGATTTGGGATACATTCTGTTTGCTCTCACTGAGCTGCACAATTAGCAGTGAGCCAGACGACAGACCATAAACTGTCCTGCCCCCCCCGACTCCCCCCCCCTCGCCCAGGTCAGTTGAACATTTAAATTCTTTCACACAAAAAAGGAATCCACTCTCCATACTGCGACTTGCATTAGAATACTATTCATTTCCCACTAATTGACCATGATCATCGATTATGCTTTAGCAGAACACATTTCAGTCTGGCAAAACACAGATGTTCAACTGTGAGCTATCCACACTGGACCCAGAAACCGCAGAAGTGTGATGAGGGACCACACTGCAGCTACAGATGTTCCCTTCTAAGCCGTGATATGGCCTAAGCACATCAGTATTGTGTGGAAGGATGGGTTGTGTCGGTATGAGTCCAGGAGGGAAAGGTGGGGGTGAGAAGAATGGAGGTGTAGGAGGGGAGGGGGGTGGGCCTGGTGGCGTAAAGACTTAGTTGGAATCCGGAGTGCACGCTGCCCTTTACAAAGGCAAATTGCTGGGAGACGTTGAGCCCAGCGAGTCCGTATCCATGGAAACAGGGGAGCGGAGGTAAAGAGCATACTGCAAGGCTGACGTCAGAAGGAGGAAGGTAGATGGAGGAAGGATATGTTTGTGTGTGTGTGTTTCTTTGTATGTGTGTGTGTGTGTCACAATCTCATTTAATAGTGGAATCTAACAAACAAATAAGGAGCTCTGCATGGGTTAGGGTAGGAGATATGGACCAATTAGCTGCTAGTGTGCATCTGGTGGCTGTAAGCCGTGCCCTCCTGCATATAAACACAAGTGAACAACAATGACTGCAGAACCACCCAACAGCATCAAGCCCTGGAGGAAAAGAAAAAAGAAACAAGGATAGAGAGGCACTTATACTGCATACTACCACTACCCTAATTATAATGGCTTCTCGGGATGCGCATACATAAAATTTGCATGCAATGTATTTCCGCTGGGAGAAGCCAGGGCTCTATCATACAGGGCAGCTGGATTGCCCACCGAAGGAGAAAGGCAGAGCAGCAGAGATGGCTGCAGATGCAGGGGCTGCTAGGGAAGGAGGCCGGCTACCATGGGAACGCTGCCGAACGTTTACTGGGGCGCTCCGATGAAGCCCAGCGTCTCATCCTCAAATTAGGCTGTATTTTCTTGATCACAGCCAGATTAGGAATATCATCATTTCATATGCATTTAATCATTTAAAGCACTCGCTCTGGTTTAGCAGTGCGCTCAGCTGATTTTACAGTTCAAATTTAAACACCGAAACATCTTCCATCTCAATATATCGAAAGACTTCATCTGCAATGAAGAAGGACTTCCACAGATATCGTTTGAATATTTTTTCCACTTGTTTCCCAGCTCTTCACCAGGGAATTATCTAATAGTTTACAAATCAGGACAAATAGGCTGCATGGACTAAAATAACACCGTGTATCATGTTGCAGTCCCTCTATCCTTACATAATAGAAAAGTTGCTCTTGATATTGGGCTTCGGAATTGATGTCTTCATTGTGTGTGCTATTGTTTTCTTGCACACAGTTTTAACTTGCAAACACCACCAACATCAATCTCTCTTTTCACATCCTTGTTCTTGTATGTAGAACAGATCCTTCATGTTTTGGTTTGTAACCAAGCCTTTGAGATGTCTTAGCAGAACCAAACACACGTGTGCATGTGTATGCATAACAATGTACATGTGAGCTCAAGAGCATGACAGACTAATTCTTCCACATTGCTCAGAAAACACTAGACTGCCCATAGCTTCAAACTGAATTTACTGAGTGCAGTTAAGGAAATCTGTGTGATTTGAATCGCCTGCTCATCTGATGAAACTGTGCATTTAAGTTAAATTGGACAAATTTTTCCACATTATACGCCAGTCAATGCACTCAGCCTTGGTTTGAGGGTCTCTAGTCACATGGCCAACAAAGAAATATGGCAGTCTGACTTTGGTATGTTACAGTATGAAGTCTAAACACAGTCTGAAAAACTCTTGCATTTTGACATTTTACCAGCTTCTGTTCCTGCTGTCCATTCCTTTTTCAATGCACTGCATTACCCAAAGGTGATAAACGGCAGAGGTCCAAAAGTAGTTCTATGCTGCTTTTTTAAAAGCCATCATGTTGAATTGATATAAAATATAGCTGTCCTTTCAAAACTTTCCGCAATGCGCTTGCACTACCCACACAATACAACACCCACCCACATGGGGTGATACTGTCTCTTGTGATCTGTCAGGAATATCTGCCTCCATGTCTACCCTTCTCTTTCCTTTTTCTGGTGTCTGTTTGTTTGGGAGTGTCGAAAAGAACACATACCTAATAATCATGAACAAAAATAGCTGTGATTCTCAACTGATCTGATTTGTTTTCAGTTGGTGTTTAAACCAGACCAAAACAGGATAACACGCGTTAAAACCAGACATTCCAATGAAAAACTATGTCTGGGCTGGTTAGCCCACTTTACCCCCACTGTATGCTTGGGGTATGGGGTTTAACAGTTAGGCTTCTGCTGTTTAAGTTGCTTTTGAAAAATCAATTTGTATATCCTCTAGAATCCCATAAGGGACCTAAAGTTATGTTAACATGGTGTTCTCCAATGCATGTTCATGATTTATTCATTGCTCATCTCTTGAACTACAAGACAGCGGTTTCACTTGGAAGGGAAAAATACAGAAAATACAGGTGCAAATCAGAGAACCATAACCCCCCCCCCCCCCCCCCCCTACACATCCACCCCCCACCCCCCAATCTTCCCTTTGCCACAAGCGGCAACCTCGAGAAAGGGGAGGAATTCATTCAGCTCAACCCCTTGGTGTTTCAGAACCATTCATCATGCTGGCACATTCTGCATTGGTATGGCGGGGAGGGATCTGGCAAACTGCCCCTGATTATGGAGAGTACTCTCTTCTCTTCTCCTCTCCTCTCCTTTCCTTTCCTTTCCTTTCCTCTCCTCTCCTCTCCTCTCCTCTCCTCTCCCCTTCGTGTTCTGTTGGCGTGTTATCTGATAGTGTGCACACTGCATCTCCGCCTTCTGCTCGGATGGGCCTGGAGAAGCCTCCTGGGGAGGATTTAGTCTGAGTTTAAAGCATTTCCGGGGCGCTATAAATAGAAATCCTGATTGCAGCACCTATATTTGAAACGGCCCACTGGGCAAAACCAACATATAAACAAAACGTGACGAAATGTGCGAGAGAGAGAGAGAACTGCATCCATCGTTCACCATATGTTCTACAAAATGAAATATCATAGCGAAGAAGTTGTTGCATTTACATTTGCCTTAGACTTGCGTATTCACGGACAGATGCACAAGCTGTGAATATGCACAGCATTATTGAATACTGAATTAATAATTCACCTACCAGCATGGCACTGTTAGCCAGTGAACCACACAGTGAAGCACAACAGCAAGGCTGTGGTTGAGTTTGCCTCGTGTTAACGCATCAACATTGCTCGCTCCTTC
Source organism: Sprattus sprattus (assembly GCF_963457725.1). Lineage (NCBI taxonomy): Eukaryota > Metazoa > Chordata > Actinopteri > Clupeiformes > Clupeidae > Sprattus > Sprattus sprattus. The sequence goes on along the minus strand of NC_137910.1, from coordinate 23,887,120 downwards.
CTGAGTGACTAAGAGGACAAGGAACGTGAGACTAATGCCCTCCTCTCTCGCCCCCTTACCTTCTCAAGGGGACTTGTGTTGAGAGAGCCACTTTCCTCGCTTAATAAACAACAAACCTCGTTCCCACATTTAACGGCTACGAAAAAGCGGCTGCATACTATTGCTCCTGACAATTCTCCCGCCCAATCCTAATTCCAAAAGGCTTTTGTCTAATCATTGTGGGCTTGGAAAACCCTCTCGGGCCATCTTGAAAGCCTTTTGCTCTAACCGGAACAAACAATGAGCTTTTAATTGTCCTTGACAATTAAACTGACAAGTCTCTAAGAGGCTGGAGTACAGCACACTAATGTCAGTTAATACTGCCTTTCTGGCTGTTACATTTAGCCTGTACCTAAACAAGTATTAACATAGTCTATAGTCTGAATGCAAAACATGTATGCAAGTTTAACTGCAATGTAAGTTGTACCTGAATCCACCTCTGTCAGTGAAATATCCAATGTATCCTCTGGTATGTTTGTCTACATATAAATTATTTCTTCCCCCATATCTGTTAATATTCATAAAAATGAATATGTTGCCAGTCGTCTGAGAGTGAACGTTTCCATCATTGCTCGGCAAGCAATAGGTTAAAAACACTTTAAACCACAAATTATTCACCTATACATTTCTTTAGGGTGTGGGTTGATAGAGAACATGTGAAATAAAGAAAGAAAGGGAAACCTCGCTCCTTCCCTTTCGAATGTCTCAATGCATCGGATTCAGGTTATTCATTACAACTTGCCTTCTTGTGAGAAACCAGAGGCGACACTGTTGTGCGTACTTTTACTAGGGTAGAGGAGTGAGCGCCCTTAAGTATTAATGCTGCGGGGCTGGAAGAGACAAGTACATTTCACTTTTCTCCGGGACATCTAGTAAAGTGCGGCCTGGTGGTACAAACCATTACTTATTTATACCACAGAAATCAAATATCCTTTGAAAAAAGAAGCATGCAAATAGCAAGCCAGCCCATTGGTTTTGAACTCCAATTCCGTAGCCTCCAGAGAACACAGATTTAAACGTTTACGTTTATAAATGAGTCACATCACTGATACAGGCTCAGCTCTGTAAGACCATACTAAAAACGTACACAGCATGTCCTCTGTAAAATGTAGAAGTTATGAACCCACAACAGAAAAACACAAGGGGCTTCCATAGTCAAAGTGTAATGAGTCTATAAACCTCTTAACTATAAACAACCAAACCAGACTTAATAATACATGTCCTGTAGAGGTCTAAAAAAAAACGTTCCATCAGAGCTGAGAAGTCTTCCACTTAACAGCACCGTGAACACAAAGCTGGCAAAGTCGCCTGACTTGGATAAGGCTCCATTAGCCAGATTTAGCCCAGTCGACATGGGTTTGGGTTACCCACCGCTACAAACCGTCTCATACTTATGCCATTTCTAATGGGCTCAATGCAAGCTAATCTCTATTAGCCGCCTCTCCGTGTCTGTCAACAGTCACATCGCCCTCCTTTTAATCTTAGTGCTTAGTTACAACAAGGAGGGCATCAGGCATCGCCAGGTGGGAGAATGAGAGAGGGTTAGGTGAGCTAAAGGTGGGATCATGGATTAAAACTCATCACCACCCTTTGTTCAAGTTGATCACAATGTGGATTCAGGAAGCATTCAGACCCCTTCACCTTCCTGCACATTATTGTGTTGTAGAGGTGATTTTACACAGAGTGTTAGAAAATGTTTGTTAGATTTTTTTGGCAAGTTAATTACAAATTGAAAACTGAAATCTCTCATTTATAAAAGTAAATGAGTAGATATGAATACATCACAGACAGGTCACATCTTTTGAAATAAAGAAATGGAGGCCTGCTGTGTTTGTGTATCTGCTAGGCTTGACTGAGAGCGTTTAAAAGGAGGGTGTCTAAGCTTGACAAGCTCTATTGTAATGGCATATCGCTGACGGTCAGGGCCAGATTCCTCTCTTTTTCTCAAACCCTTCTAGACAACGAGCCAGACGTGCCTCATTGGTTTCCCTCATTTGCCTGGCTGGCTTGGGAAACCAACAGACAGACAGACAGAGAGAGAGAGAGAGAAATAGAGAGAGCGAGACCCAACGAGACAGACGAAGGTGACGCTACAGACAGACACCGCTCCCCACGGACACCTAGACAACAAAGAGATGATTTCTCTGCGCTGCCCCAAAAGCCATCAGCGGCAGAGCCAGTTACACACACACGGGTGCATAGAGACACACTGTCACAGTAATTAACCACACCACGCCACACACAGGGCAGCGCCCAGTCCACACCTTCATCTAGCTGTGGAATAATCCAACATTTCAGCGAAGCATTATTGCCCGAGTGTTATTTCTATGGCAGGCAAGAGAAAAGCTAATAATAAACATGTTGGCTTGGAGGAGCTTAGCTACAGCACCATGGAGACAGGATGGATGCAGCCTAGTGCCCACTGGCTTTCATTCATCTAATAGCTTGAGTGCTGGTTGCCATGTTTAGTTCCAAACTCCCCCTCTAACAGGAAGCTGGTGACAGATTCCACTACCTTGGAGAGATGTGGTGAGATGCTGGCCAAGATAAAAGGTAGAGCATTATTTTGTGCACCCAGAGCTGGTCAATTAAACCTTTTTTCCCACCCTTATTTGTTCTTAGTTGAAGGGCACTATGGATGAGCAGCTCAGTAAATGGCTTGTGCTCAGGCACTGCTGGGTGAACACAATTTCTGCCACATCTGAGAATGTTATTTTGAAATAACCCTTCACTTTTTTTCTCAATTAAGGCAATTACTGTATACATGGTCCTTAAAAAAATGCAGTCAAAATAGCGTGGAATCTTGCATAATATGTCCTATTCTGCTGATCATGAATGAAAACCTATGTCAAATATCTGACTTTGCTAAGGGAGATTGTGCAACCTGTTAACACATGTCTAAAGGGATTTTTGTCATTATTTAGGGTTTAGGGTGGTCGTCAGACTGGGCGCTGGACGATGCCACCCGTAATGAACAAGCCAGATGACGGGGTGCCTGATAAATGCTGACAAGCCTTCAAATCAACTCAGCGTGAGGATTGGCTGCAGGCTCTCGGTGACCACCATGTCAGGTTAGTGAGGCAAAGCACAACTAAATCACAGCTCCAACTCCATTCATCTGGAGAGTGGACAAGACTTCAACCCCTCTACAACACCCCCCCCCCCCCCCCCCCCTTCTACAAATCGACTGATGACCAAATGCTCTTTTTTTCTATATTTAGTTGCTGTGGTGTTGCAGTTTGGCAAATAAACTGCAATACAGACCACACTTAGTATGACAGAGATGTAGAAAAGGAGCAATTTCAAAATGGCTCTCACAACAAGAGCATTTAGAGTTCACCCTCAGGAGAGGCTAGAGCACTGTTGTTGGGCAATAAAAAGAACAAACATGTGTCTTCTATCAGAGTTAGTTCCACAATTATTTCTTTTTTTACTGTCTGCTGCAAATCACGCCGCAACCTTCTCTACTTCTGCCTTTACCTATTTGACTGAGTGAGTTGAGTGTACATTTCCTCAACATGCATATCATCCATAGCTCTCCTGCTAGCAATCTTAATGACAGTGAATACACACACCAGCACTGAGGCTATTTAGCTCCATGTGTGAGCCTGCAGAGAGCTTGATATGAACAGGCTTGATGGTGGAGCTGCAGGCCCTGTGCATGCAGGTGCTTTTCTTCACACATGTGGTAAGTGCACTGGCTTCCCTGAAATGGCTGCTGATGTACCCGTGGGTGCCCGTGGATATGCCCGTAATGAAATGTCTGCTTGACGGAGTGATGTGTCACTCCTCTCGACTGTTGACTCACACGGCATGGCTACCATGTAGGCAGCCGACCAATAACAATCGCCTTGAGCACGAGCGAAAGCCCTCCGCTTAGGTTAATGCGCTTATTAGCATTGTTAAAGCAATGAACCTCCAAAAAAAAAACATCATTTACCAGACAAGCTTGTAAGGGCTGCTGAGGATAAACTTTTTTTCTCATTTTGTCTGCATAAATGAGGTCATTGGCTGTATTTCCGGTCAGGACATAAAACATGAATGGATGTCCTGTGAAGAGGTTCCAAGAGTCAATCAAACTTGTGCTCCGGTAATGACACATTTCAAACAGCAAAATAGCATTTTGCTACCCTTCTGACGTCATTGCCCTTACAGTTGCTAGACTCAGTAGTATGGTTTTCTTAAGAAAGTGCCCTGTAATTCAAAGCAATTCTGGTACCTCAGTGTGATATTAACAAAAGCTCTTTCAAAGTAGTCAAAGTAGTCTCTAATCGAGGGCTCTCATCTCATTTGATCTTCTTAAGAGTAAAAAGGCACAAGTTACATTGTTTTTAAGCTTTGATCATTTCAATGTCTTTACAATGAATGGGTTTACGTATGCGAACCGCATCACAGGATCGACAGAAAATCTTCATCCCCTAAAGAGCTCCCTTTTGGGTTTTTTGTAGACCCCAGAAGCAAATCTCTGAATTGCTACTGAAACACTTCTTCCGAATGAAGTGGGGTAAAATAAGCATCTCCACTATTTCACATTGACATTTACTTTTGTGGCTTAACAGTAGTGAGGTATACAGGTAAAATAGTGCCACTACATGCCCCTGGGACATCCTGCACCAACAGAAATGACCTGAAAAGAAACATTACAATCTACCCAAACCATCAAACCAATATTGCCAAGTCCAGTCTGAAATAAAAAAGCAATATAAATGTTACAAACTTTTTTCATGGAAGACACAAAGGACTGCATTCATGGTCTCCAAAAAGGACTGCATTCTCAACCTTTCCATACCAGGTTTCTTTTTCCAATGAAGAAGACCCAGCATCTATTCTGGAGGTCAAACTGAGAGGTGATGGCACATTGATCAGTAACCATCAACTGAGGGAAATTGTCAATCAGAAGATTAAATGATCACTGTAACTCTTTTGCTGCAGCTTCTCTGCCATGATTCAATTTTGGGAAAAAATATAAAAATGATCCACACACATTCTCAGAAACCCATTGCAAATACGGCCATCGTGTCGCCATTATCATCGACAGTAAGACAACAGCACAATTGGCTACAGAGTAGACCATGAACCAAGGAGTGTTAATGGTGTGTTTAAGCGTTCATGTACATCTGATCGAGAGATCTCTTCGCTGTATTAAGACAAACAAATAAACCCAAAAGGATTGTAACAGATCCCTGGCCAACAGGATGCAGAGTCCATATTAAATTAGCTTGGAAATGGCACAGAGAGACTCAGGGCCGCCACAACAATATGTGCGGCGTTTGAATAGAGTTGTTTTCCCCGTCTATTACTACTTTGCAAGTTGGAGTTATTTAATTCTGCCCTGTTCTGGGATGATGCCTGAATAAATCTGCTGGGCTGAATGGAGTGGTCTCTCCTTTATCCACATTTGCAGACTGTCTTTTGGTTTAATGAAAAAGTTCAATAGGTTTTGGGAGTAATCCCTATGCCCCTTGTGCACCAAATGAAATGATTTTGGGGGACGGGATGGCGGAGGGGTGTTCCGCTAAAGCAGTTCGGAGCAACGAGACGTGAGGAAGGTATCAAAGGCCTGCAAACTGCTCCTGAGTCCGGCGGTCGGTTCCATTAAGGCAAGGCATTAGATCACCTGCAGCCAACACGTTCATCGCTGAGGACCTCCATCATTTAAAACACCTATAATGTCAAGCTAAACCCCTAAATCAAGCATTTCTGTCCAGGATGATATGAGGTATTTTGGCCGCATACCCATTCAACTTGGTTAATGATGGGGTCATACATTTCAGATGGATCATGCTCTGGGATGATGGAAACATTGCCGTTTCATCAAGTAATTCCATCTTTTCTATCTCGAAGAAACCCGTTTTTCACCTAGGATGTTTTTCAGACAACCCTTTTCCGCTTTCGTAGTGGATTCAGGTTTAATCATAATGTCTGACCACATACACCACATTATCTCTATTCCCTGAACCTTGAGATGGCATGAGAAGGGGAAATATCCAACACTGACTACATCATCAAAAATATACACAATGACTTGGCACATATCTCCAAACAAGAAACAGGCCCGCTGTCAACCGAGCACTGGTCCTTTGCCATAAGCAGATGGCTCCAATCCCTGAATCAATGCGGTGCACCTTTTGCACTTTTTGTATTGATCTAGCCTAAAACGCGATGTTACTGAGGTGACCTCCTTATCCCAAATGGATCACCTTAATCCTTCTCGTTGGCCCCTACTCATGCAGAGAATAGCCAAAGCTTGGGAAAAAAACACTGTTATTCGCCACAAGCTGTACAGAGATACATTTTATCTGGGTAGCTAAATATAAAGTCAGCTTTTAGTGACATTTGTCGAATTTGTGTATCGTGTAAAGTATGACCGCTGTAAAGCCTTAACATCTGGACAGGTAGGTAGGACACAGCTCTGGAAAAAAATTGGAATCTGGGGCATCCATCTTGACGTAATTTGTGACACAATAGTCTTTTTTCAGTGCTGAAGATTAGACCCTTCTGTGGCACACAGACTCAAGACTGCTATAAGGCAGCAGCATCAACGTGGCATGTGAAAGCGAACAACACCCTAGCTTCACAGCTGTCAAACAATCCAACAAAGCCTGGAGGGCTAGGCCACATTTCACACATACACACACACACACACACACACACACACACACACATTTCACATACACACATTTCACATTCACACTGAACACATAGCCAGAAATAGCTTGTGAAAGCAATGCAGGTTTCAGCAAAGCATACAAACCAGCTCAGTGTAGATATAGCGCAGACAAAACAACACCAGTGCACAAATACAATTTGCATAACTTATTCTATCTTCTCTCTGCATACACATTACATATATATCAAGCGAGTCAAACTAAATTGATATATGCAATTCATTTAGATTATAAATCACAAAGCATGTAATTATATAAAAATATAATTTCTTTAATCGCTTGACAGCCCTAATATATGTCTAAATGTTAACACACTCTGTCCTTTTGATAGGACTAGAAATGTAAATGGCTACTCACCGCATTGTGTGTTTGGGTCTGTCCTACCAAGATGAGGATGTTGGAGCAGATAATGGACAGACAGAAGTTAATCAAGATGATTGACCGCTCAGATCTGATGTATCTGGAAGAAAACAACAGCAGCACACGAGCAAGTCAATAAATCTGGCGAGATTGACAGCTAGCATCAGTTCACGTCACGCGAGCAGCGATTGCATTTCTCCACTGGCGTGGGCTTTCATAAACTTCCACTGCCTGGTGACATTCAAATTGAAGCATGTCTACGACGCATCTCTGGGGAAAAAAGGGGCTTGCAACGCCATGCCAGGTGCTGAGCAGTAGATTTCCCAGCAGACCATATAAAAAGCAATCTGCATTGTACTCATTAAAAGGCACCTACCTCCAGAGCACACCGTAGACCACTGCCAACGTGATCAAGGCCAGGCAGGACAGGCCGCAGCCAATAATCAGTGTCACAGACGGAACCCCTGAGTACTCCATGGTCTGTGAGAGAGAGAGAGAGAGAGAGACAAAAAAAAGCAAGGAGAGCGAGGACTTGTTTAATGTGATGGTCACAGCGGGGGTAGGGGGTGGCTATGCCAAAGAAGCCACAACATGGCTGATACTACATTAATAAACAAGACCACACAGATGCATAGGATGACACTGCGTTCAGATGTTGATCAGTGTTCTGCATCATTCTGAAATCTCATCCACCAGTTTCACTGTGTACTTATTTACCTTGTGAGCAGCAATGAAACAATACTGCTGCCTGCGCTGTGTATTTCCAGTTAGACAACCAGTGAAGGTGTGACACATAAATCACTGATCCGTATTCATTACCCTTCATTTCACTGTAACTTTAATGTTAACTAAGTGGTCCATATAATTAATGTAATGAGGAGGGTCTGGCCAAGGAATGTTATACACCGCATTAGCAAAGCTCTAACCGTAATAAGAAACAGTGCTGGTGATAAACAATAGGGTTATTACGAAACACACTTATGTGACGGAGTATCCATCTAATAAATAGGCCTGCTTATGGTGCCATCACTCAACACAATGTTAACCTAACCCGTAAAAGACTGATAAATGTTATTTACAGTCGTGCTCATTACTGTGCTGTTTCCTAAACTCAAACCCGAGCCAGTCTCCTCGCTATCTCCTATTGTATTCTATTCTATTGCCCTCACACATCATGCTAACAGAAGCTGCAGCGCTACCCTCCAACATTATCTGCCTGCTAGGCCTTTATTGATGGGTCTCCTCCACTGAATTCCACCTGACATAGGTCTCCTTCTCACCGCCTCTCCTTCCAGGAGCCACAAGTCATCATGACAGATCAGCAGTGCATTAAAATGATCTGAGTTATTTAACTTCACTTACTGCATGTAGGGAAAAAGACAACACTGTCATTTCTGTCATCTCAGCCACAGAACCCGATATAATGTCTACCAACATTTACAAAAACATCACAGGAGGGGAGGAAAGAAAAAAGAAAAACCAGACCCCATTTTGTCACCTGTTACAGAACAATCTCTGCAGCAACCAGCAAGATCTGCTTTACTAGGGCCACCATACCATGACTGTGATATCAAATTAGTGTGCTGTGGTGATGAATAACAAGCTCTTGCATGCACAGGATTGCTTTCTTGAGTTAGCAATTCCTCTTGCCTATAGCCCACTCAGAGGCCAAGTGCACACCAACACACTCATCAGAGGAGGACATGGCTAAAACACAACTAAGATGTCTGATATGGACCCAGAGTGCATATGAATGTGTACTGCATACAGGATACATTGACATAAACACGCAGGCACACACACACAAACACACTCACACACACACACACACACACACACACACAGGCGCAGGGTAATGCATACTCTTGTGTGGAAGAATGGAGATCCTTATCAAAATCAACACAGGCGGATACTGATGCTAGTGGGCACAACACACTTGGCGTCCTTCAGATGAAGTAACAATTTATAACGGCACGCTATGCATTACAATGAAGCTCTCGCTAAGGCACTAACCCACGTAATACAATCCAAGCAACCAATCTGTTACATCAAAAGCAAACTGAACCTCACTTACTATTTCTGGTGGTTGTTGAGCCAAAATGGCGAAGGTAGATACACGATCACATAAGCATTTAGTATGGGATGCATCGGTAAGCACGGTTTTACATCCTCTGGAGGACCAGGTTCCCCAAGAATCGTTCCTGCAAGGAGAGGAGGGCAAAGAATATTAATTCTGTTCCATAGTTCGATTTAAAAGGGCTTTTGAAAATCTGTCTAGATTACAATCCCCAAACACTGCGTCTAATCTACTTATATTGAATCTGAAAATAAGATGACATACAAGTCAGAACAGCCGGCAATTTAGGACTGAGTATTTATCGCTAGTTCTGACGGTGAGCAGAGCCACTGTGGAGCTGTCCAAACGCGATGCTGCTGAATGATTCAATTCTTCCACACGCCATTTTTCTTAAAAACATATGCGTTTCAAACAGATAATAAAACAAATACAGAAAAAAACAACCAGCCGATCAAACATCTTGGCGGTAAACATAGCATGAAAAATGCAAAAGGCAAAACATCTTTACCCGGACTTTTCCAACCGAAACTGGAGACCGCGTACGTTTTTTTCCTTCCGAAAATGACTCGTATTTTCTTCTCCTTTCCCGGAGGTTGTTATTTTTTATTATCTGCCCCTTTGGTTGATCTTTCCCCCTAGCTGTTGTAATTATAAGCTTTTGGACGCTTCCTAAGGGAAAATTTCAGCCTGGAAACGGCGGACGGCATCAGATTGATACTCTGTTCTCCTCTCCTGCTGCTACGGAGGAGGGGGGAGGTTCTGCTCACACAGTACACGACAGGGAGAAAATTCTCTCTTTTTTCCACATTGACAAGTACCCATTCCGTACAAATTCATAGCGTCTACAAGCATGACAATGTTTTTAATTATTCTCAGGCACTTGGTTTAATTTAGATGAGATATTAGGTGTTGCCGAAATCCCACCATAACAACGCACCACCCTATGAAAACGCACTGGTGGTAGAAGCCCATTTTGTCTCACCCTGTGGCAGCCAGAACCAAAGACAACGCGTTTCCTCAATTCCACATACCTAGACTTTTACTCTGTGTAACAGACTGCAACAGATATCGGCCGTGTGATATCATTTAAGCCCGTATAACAGCTGGCATTCCATTTAAATTCAAATCACACACCTTGGTAAAATGACTGGCACACCAGCTGCCTCTATTCACCTAGTTGCAAAATGTGCTATTGAGGTCCAGTCCACTGCCCTTTCAAATGACTCAGATGAACATATTGTGTGTCTGTGTGTATATGATGGGAAGTCCAACAGCATAGCATACAACTCTACTTACAAGTGTATAAATATACAGTCTGTATAGACACAAGCATTGTATAAAGATGCACATGTCTCTTCTCCCCCCCACCCCCCCCAAACACAAACACACAAACACATCTAAAGAGATGTTTCACATGCTCCCAAGAGTTTGTGCCTGCAACAGATGCAGGTGAGGCCAAACCCTTCTCCCCAGCGGAGTGGTTAATACAGAATCGATCGGGCCAGACGAGAGTGAAGACAAGAAGCCACTTCTCTTGACAATTATATCACTGCCACGCCAATACTTATTCATTCCCTGAGATTATTAGGAAGCCCCCAGACTGCACTGCATTCACTTACTCCAGGTTGTGTGTATGTCAGCAAACCTACGCTAAAGAGCAAGTCTCAGTGATCAGTCACTTTGTTTAATTATAACAAATGGAGGCAGGACAGCGACAGTGAAGCCATCCAGCTGGGGTATAAAAAGTCTTGAATTGGGATTTATGAATAGAGACTGGGGGATATCATCTCCTGATTCAATACGCATGCTTCTGTGAACTATAACCACTTTCATAATCTGTCTCTTTCTGCAGTTAATGCATTTTCCACTATTTCATTTTAAATGAAGATAAACAACACAACAAAAACTATATGAATTACATACGCTTATTACATACATGCATATCAGAAATACAGACATGTGACCTTAGATTAGACACTTCCTCCCTGAACTAGCTGAGCTAGGAGGACTACACCTGTACTAGTACTGGTGCCTCTCATTAACAGGATGTTTCTTCGGATCACTGTATTACTGATCACTGAGACTCCCCATAAAGCCCTTCTCTGACCCGCTTGGTTGAATAGGAACCGGCAGTGCAGAAACTCTGTACATGTCACTTGACTTTGTAAGGCTGGATTAACAAGGGACACCGGATCCACACCTTCTCACCACGACACACACACATACACACGCTCACACACACTCACACACACACACACACACCTTTGCACAGAGCAGCCTGTGGTGAGAAATCTGGACATCGATAATGAGCTTGGTCCACAAGAGCCCCAGCAATATTCTCACATGAGAGAGATGGGTCAGCTGTTGCCTGTCTGAGACACGGACATCTTGCAGCCCAGAGAAGTGGACCAGAACTCCACAGGCAGAAAACAAACCCCAAATTCCCACATTGGAACATGTCACAAGGATGTGTTTTAGGTATGCTGGTGCATTTTTCAGAATCATAGCTCTTTGTAGCACAGGAGATGTATTCTGCTGTCGCTCTATGACAGCATGTAATTGTTCTGTGCAGTACAACTAATTAGCAATAACATCAGTTTCAACCAAATAATAACAACAACTAAATGTGTCATAAAAATATATTGTATTGTAATGCAGTGTGCATTAATGTGGTCAATAGAGGGTTAGGATGTAAATATCAATGCCTGAGTTAGAAGCACGCGCCTAGGTCTCATAAGTGATGTGCCTAAAAATCACGCTGATTGTTCACAACAGGAATAATTAAAGGTATAACATGGACTGTCATGAACATTAGTGTCTGTGTGTGTGTGTGTGTGTGTATAAATTGATTCGTACATGTATATGGATGAGTGTGTGTGCATATGTGTGTGCAGTTCAATCATACATTGTATCTTCTCTCATCAGGACTGTTGAACCTTGTTCCCAAACAGGGGAAATGAAATCATCTCCCTAGCATATACCGCTAATGGTACATGAATGAAACATACTTCACATCCTAACAACAAGTCAGCACCCCGGCTGTGTTTTTCCGCTCAAATTAACCTGCTTGTGTTGTGTTGTGGTGTGTTGTGTTGTGTTGTGTTGTGTTGTGTTGTGGTGTGTTGTGTTGTGTTGTGTTGTGTAACAACCACCGCGTTTGAAGGGAGCTAAGACAGTTCCTGTCAAATGAGGGGCCCAGGAAGAAAATGCTACTGTATAAGTTAATGGCACCAAATGGCAAAAAAAGCAACGCTACAGTGATATGATTTGACACACAGCATCAGGAAAGTGAGAGGTAAGTGTTTCCTTAGGTGATTTTTTTATGGCGTTCAACATCCCATAGACAATGATAAGGGAGATTTAATTACATTTGGCCGCTCTGCTGATATTTTGACATATAATTAGAGCCCTGCCACAGCTCACCTCTCTAATTTTAACGCAAGCGGGCGTGAGCAACTCAGGGGAGTCAGATGCTCTGTCAGAGGATATGAGAAGAATTAATTATTGGCATTACGGCTTCGAAAGGAAACAAGCAGAAACCAAGCAATGTGGCTTAGCGGAACAGTGTCTGGTGCCAAAACTGAGGAAAAAGACGCCGCAAAACACATGTAAGCAAACTATAGTCAGTCTGAACTTAAAGGGAAAACAGCACCATTGGTGCTGTACTACACCAGCCAGTCACTGACCAATAGGATTTTCAGGAGTTGCTTGTGCTGCCAAGGACAGAGGCGATGGCTTTAAAGGAAATTGCTGTGGAGCGCTTTAGATGGCTGTCATTGCTGAGGCTGATCGGTCACCTGCAGAGGTTGGCCTGTCTGCATCTCTGGCTATATCAAAGGAGAAGGGATTAAAGGAGAAAACAAAGCCTGGTCCCTCTGGAGTTGATCTGGCAAATATTAAATGCACCACGGCCGCTGTTAGGGGTTAGAGGGGATAGAGGTGGGCACAGGGGGGGAGAAAAATTGTCGAGCACATCCACTGACATTTGTAGTGCTGTTACTTCCGTTGTCCACTGACTTGCAAAAAAAAAAAAGCAGTCTTTGGCAGATAGGTAATGTAATCGTCGAGGATGATAAAAAGCTGCCGAATATCTATTGTAAATGATCAGTTCATTAGTACTGAGATAGTACAATGGTTTGTAGAGCATGGGCTTGGTGCAGTGACACAACAAAGGGTTACCGAGGCAACAGAGGCACTGGAATCATTAAGCCTCTTTAAACTTTAAATGCAGAGAGATAGGGAGGCAAACTAGCCTGGATACCAGCCTGAACTCCGCCCACAAAATTTTTGGTCTGGAGATTCAGTCTGGAGTCGAGTTAGTTGGGAGGGTTTAAACGGCCCCGAAAAGTGATCTGACCATTCAAATTGTAAGGGCGGGCTTTATACGTTGATGGACAGGTATAGATAGAATACCGGTATACATCGAACAAAGATGGCGCCGTCTCGGAAGCTTAGTGGGACATATTTTATATGATTTAAGCTATCTACACGACTTTTATATGTCTACATTGACTCGGTTAGTTGTGTATACGCAAAACGAGTGTTGCCCAGGATTATGGGTCTTAACTGAAGCACTCTAGAGCATTATTGATAGGTTATGCTAACGCGTAGAAAAAAAAACCATTCAAACGAATGGTAGCTTCTAGCCTTGAGTGCTAATTAAGTAACATCAACAGATATGACAGCGCATTCATTTTGAAAGAGGAACAGAGAAACGCGATCAAGGCATTTGTCGATTGAAAAGATGTTTTTGCCGTCCTTCCTACGGGATCAGGTAAAAGTTTAATCTATCAGATGGAAATACTACGTTGCTCTGATTGGTTCTAGGTATCCAATTCAGCGAAGAGGAATTTTCTTTCCTGGTTCGTTGAAACACGCCCCATAATCACAGCCCAATAGTCCGGTCTCAGACTCATATTCTGACTAGAATTATGAGTATGACATCGTCAGGCTAGAGGCAAACATTCGTGCTTGACAGACTCCCACACGCGGACTTCGCTTATTGATTTTGTATGATAATCGCATCACTGAAAATTTGCTCCAGATGTGCTATTTTCTCTGAGATGTCCCATCAAAGTTGTTGATGTCTGTGATTCAACTAAACTTTTCCGAGCAACGCCATGGCAACAGAAAATTGGAACTGGATCTCAGCCATGCAAGTGAAATGGAGCAGAGTGTGAGATAAGGTGAGAAAGAAATTTTGTGGGTATCTGGTACATGAAATGATGCTGTTTAGAAGCACTCTCTCTCAGACATTGGTCCTGAGACACAGATATAAACATAAATATATGCATTTACTACGCAGAACGCAAGACTGATCTCAACTCAAATATGTATTGAGGAAATAAAGTTTATTTTTGTACGTACTGTATGTGTGTTTGGATAAACTCAAACAGGTTGTGTTTGGCTGTCCAGTTTCTTTTTTGCCAAACTTTGGACAGGAGACACAATAACCGCTACCGAGGTCTCTGTGTTATCTTTTATCAACAAAACAGACCCATTCAAACCCTCATCAACGAAAGATGCTTTGGATGTTCCCTGAACATTGCATTTCGTTATTTATTTACCCATTGCTCTGAAGGTCCATTAGAATAATCACCGGTAATGGCAGTGCCTCAGCATACTGTGTTGTGACCTGTGCTCTTGAATGGCGAGCACTGCCTGCTGTGATGCCTCTATAAGCACACGGTTCACCATGGCGGTCAACCTTGAGCGTGCACAGAGGGAGGGCAAGAGTTCATGGCAGGGCTAACTACTCATGGGGCTTCTACTGCCGTAAAGAGAGGAGAGTGACTGTGCAAGAGGAGAACATGGCCCCACAGCAGGGGTCTGGGGCCTCACCGGAGCTCATTGCTCACTGGATGACACAGGATCATGACACATGCAGTATGCATGGTTTCTTCTGAAGTCAGATGGACTCTGTTGCGAGTGCGTAGGACGGCTAAAAGGTGACATTTCCATGCCATCACAATAAGACTATAATACCCAACCTTTCCTTAACATGTGTTGATATGGTCCCACCATGGACGAACAGCTGGCAGTCGTTAGAATGCTTCTGTGTACTGATATAATTACGCTGCTGATATGGGAGCATTATTTGACTGATTACAAAAATACAATATCCACTAAATCGTCCATCAGATTGGAAGGACGGCAGACAGACACGCTCCGTGACTGTTTGCATGTTTTGGTTCCATGGGCTGTGTATACACTTTTAACAAATCAAAATGAATTGATGAGCATGTGCACACAAACATATCTGACAAACAGATTAGTGAGGAGTACAAATTACATATATTTAGCATTATGAATAGTCATGAGTTCCACGTCGTATGGAGGAAACAAGCGGCAAGGAATGTGCTCCATCCATCGTCACATCAACCAGGGCTTATATGGCTTTCACGCACACACTAAAGCCCACAGTTTTCCCGCTTCCTCCCCCTGTGCTTAAGCTGACTGTAAGAATACCACGGGGCTCCAATCCTTTCCAGTAGTTCAAATTATACTTGAGAGGGCAGACTCGTGTGGCCCTGATTCAATAAAAATTGAATTTGGTGAATATGCTTTCTCTATTTTCTTATCTGCCAGTGAAAGGAAAGAGACAGTGGCCCTGCTTGGTCAGACAGCCGCAGCAGCGCAGAGCAATTTTCATATTTGAGACTTATTAAGATTAAATAGCAGCCATATTCAATTTGCCCAAATAGACAAGCAGTCCACATTTTTTTTTTTGTCCCCCGAAAGATATAAAGTAAGAAAGATGAAATAATAGCGGAGAGATTGTGATTGGACGCAATTCCTTATCTAAGTCAGTGCGATGTGTGTTCCCATTACACATGGAAAAGAAAGCTGCATTTACATGCAAAGTTTGAAATCCTCATAGTTATTCTCACATACCAAATTAAAGGGCACACTAGGGAATGAAACAATACCATTGCAGAAGTCTAAATGGTCTGGGATTATTGTGTGCACTCTTTCCAGGGGGTAAGTATGCTGGTTCCACTGGCAAAACACTAATGAAGTTGCTCTTCAGCTGTACATCCCAGTCGTGAATCTGCTGTACTTTCATTTTAATCTTATCACCCTAATGTGTTGTCCACAATATACAGAAACTGTCCACAATCCATAGATAACGCCCACAGATAATGCCATGATTCTAAGATCAAATCTCTACTGAAGATGCTATCCAAACACAGCATAGCTCTGTTATGACACAATACAAAGTACTTATCTTTTGTGAACTGATCTAGTTTGCACTCTGCTGACAGCTGATTCTCAGAATGATTACTGGTCTGGTTGATGAGGCCATCCACCATCCCGATCAGGTAAGCTACTACATCAGTGGTGAGCACTGACAAAGATGTACCTGCCCAGCCCAAAGTGTCTAACCCAAACCTCACTGCTAGTTCCAAAAGGTCCTGTCCCCTGGGGGAAGCTGTCAATACCATGGCCATGTGAAGAGCTGTTAATTGTGGTTTGGGGGATAACAGGGAATTAACTGAACACGGTTTGATAGATTCGAGAGTAGATGAACAACTAGGCGGAAAAAAAGCCCCAGTATCCGACGCTGAGTGCACCACTCAGCATTTACCTTTCATTTGTGCTCAACAAGTGCATGAAAATCACCTGGCTCAGTACAACGTATGCAAACAAATGCATGTTCAGAGTACATTTTCTGATTGATTTTTGTTCACTCTTCTACCCATTAATTCATCTACAAATCCATTATGTGTGAAGGATTTCTTTTCCCTCTTTTGTATCATCAGTATTTGCTGGCTCATCCTGGCAGCTTAAGTTATTACTCCTAAGCACTTATGTAAATGACCGAAAAGCCACAGTCCACACCAACTAACCAGGGCACTTCTAATATTTGTGGAGGATGTATTCACAGTGCTGGAAAAACAATATGGCCCTGGCTAATAAAAGACCACTCAGTTCTTGGGCAAACCAAACTCCTTAATGCAAAATGCGACGGATACACTGGAAAAGTATGAATATGAATATTTCCTTATTTTCACAAGGCAATGGCATAGCAAACATACAGCACTCATAACAAATCCAGTTTGTGCTGCCTAGATACACGAGAAACGTTAGTTGCCATGTGTGAGTTTCCATGGATACAGAGCTACAGGACATTCAGAGGAAGGAAAATGGCTTTACTTACATGATGGTACTATCCCACAATGCACAGAAAGGGTTCATTGTTCCCTATAAGACAAAACAAATACAGCAACATCAATGACAAGACGCCTGCAGAAAGGAAAACACATTTCTAAATCAATCAAGTATTATTGACCAGAAAATAGCACACTATCAAAACAGGGACACAAACTACAGTGGGATTTGCTAACAGAGGGCCTGGGCTGACCAGCAACCCAGTATTCAATAGATTGTCCCCTCTATCCATAACATTAAAGCCAAGTACTCAGCTGTAAAAAAACGCTGTCCTTGTAATTATCTGACAATGGAACGGTGTGGCATCCCGACACTTAAACACAGGACCGCCCAGAGCCCCTGCAAATTAATTATTGAACCAATTACTCTCCTTTGTTTGTTGATTACTGCTTTTTAAATATTTGGCCCCCATCACTCAGGCTACAAAGCCAAAGGACAAATCCTGACCAAAGCCCTTTTGAAGTTTGACAGTGACTTGTGACCTACAGCGTTTCAGAGGAGTCAGGGCTTAACGCACACACTTGCCAAACGATGTCAAGTATTCCCAGACGAGGCTTCCCTCATGCCTCTCTGAAAGATTGCAGAAGGCACTTCGCGCTTTGAACATTCAATAAGTTATTGTGGTTATTAGTGGTGAGAACTATCCGGAGCCATTATGGAGAGCCTGTCTGTCAAGTATAAAGTTGGCAGCAAGTTTTGACTTAATTTGTGTCTTTTGAAATGGCTATCACACTATATCTGGGAAGTGGAAATCTATATACATGGTTGTCATCGTCATTTTGTGCCATTTGTGATTCAAATCTTCTTTCTCTCACTAATTTATGATGCCCGCGGGTCTCTGCGCACACTGCACGAACACATTCAGCATTTAAAGTGGCAGATAGGCCAACAAGAAATGAAATATGCATTTAGTATGCAAGACTTAATAGAATAGACTTAGTAGAATAGACAGGGCAATATGCAAACTGAAGTATAGAATATGCTGCATTACGCTGAGAGATGCACAGACTTGGGTACAAGGCCATGCCATTATGATACGCATGTGTACTACAGTGTGCAGAATAGCATTCCAATGTACAGTAGTTTGGTAAAAAATAAGTGCTAGCCAGGATATGGGAGAAGTCAATTAAGTGAATGACGTGAGGACTGAGAGTAGAGATTCAAATGTTTGAAACTTGAAAGTCAACATTTTCTGAGAAAATGGACAACATCTGCCTCCATGCAGTCATCCACGTCCACGGTCTCAAGGAGCCCACTTGACCATGCTGTAAGAAGGGGCACCCTGCCCTAGAGTTGTCAACATGTCCTTGTGGACCTTCTTTGGTGAAAAGCCCTTGAGACTGAGGTAGCGGATGACTGCACCGGGCCAGGTTGTCCATTTTCCTTGCCTTGTACTTTTTTAATTATCTGACACAGAAATATCAACAAAGAGTTGAACTGCACGTACATGTAACGACAGCTGTATAACTACTACCTTAGGCCACAAAAATGTCAATCACCCCTCGTATATATGCTGTATGTCTACTCCACTCCACTGTATTGATACTGTATAAGGATATAGATAGAGTAGATGTAGTTATATAGATTTATAGACAGAAAAATGTAGAAAGCTAGATACAAAGTGGTGCTATGGTTTAAGGAAAAGAATGAGGGCTGAATATTTTGAATACAGAGTGGTGTGTACAGAATCTCTATTGTGTGGAGGAAGTTTGCTTACATTGGCCAGGTGAGCGAGCTCAATCTCCAGCTGCACGTCTGTGACCTTTGGCTCCGGGCGGACCGTCACGGCGATAACCTTGGAGTTCACGGCTGTGTTATTCCTGCACAAGAAATGGAAATCCGTCAGAGAGCAAAAGCATGACAGCACGCCTTCTAGGGCAAATCATATGTGCCATTTTTATTATAACCATCAACTCAAAAAATACTATAACAGTAAACTAAAGTAAAAAAAAAAAAAAACGAACTCTATGCGTTTTCACCAAGGTCACTTCATATGGTGTGCCTTCAATTATCCAAGGTGAGATTCAATTCTGACAAGTCATATTCGGGTCATCTAAATTGATGACTTCTAAAATGTGGTTTCACTCAGACGCACGCCTGGGAAATGCCTTGCACTAACCTCCACAGCAACAATTGATTTGTGAATGGCTCCACATCCTGTCCTATAGCACTCTGAAATGCCTTCTTTTTTTTTTTTAGGGGGACGGTTTGGCTGAGGGGGAATGGGTGAGGCGCTGCCAACCCCCCCTGGGGGACAAAGTGGGACAAAGACAATATTCCAGCAGCCGAATCACTTCTGGTGCTCTTCTCTATTCAAATAACCCAACTGTTATTGGAGACAATTTGTGAAGCCTTAGTTAAGAGGCACTCACTGCTCCATAACTGTAACTTTAGGCGATTTAGGAAATTATTCAATCACTACTTGAAAAAAAAAAAAAACCTAGCAACAACAAAACAGCAGAGCACCGCCACTTGACAGGCCTTTCATTTTGGTTCAGGTGGATGCATCTGCCACCAATTATGGTGTGATGATTAAAGTAATTAGCCCAGCACATAACATCATAACACCTGTCATTTTCCCCTGGGGTCAAATGTGAAAAAAGTTTGATTATGAAATAACATACATAACAAAGAATCCCGCTGTCATCACATTTGGCTAACGTGATGCATTCAAGTAAACGTCAGCGTTAAATGCACATGTTTTCCTTTCATTTTGTCTGCATATAGTTAATGATTCAATTTCTGGGCAAGCCTAACTGTCTAACATTTGGAAATTAAAGCACACAAAAACATTTAATCACACAAGCTTATTTTCTTAAGATCTTGGTTTAAAGCAAAATCATTGCGTTCTGTCCTCTCCAAGTATACTGTGCTTTGATTACACACACACAGAGAGAAAGACATTGCGAAACCAGAACGATAGACCATTCCCACAGAAACATTTGTCATAAAGGCCAACTCTGGGCATGATTTCACGGTCCATTTGTTCCAAGACACCAAGATTGAGCATAGACACAGCACAGAAACTCCATCCCTGGAAGGATTCACAGTATATATAGCTGTTCTCGCCAAACAGCTAGAATCTAAAAGAGATCTTTTGATTCTGTGCTCTTTCATCATAGCAATGGCATCTGTCGAATACGGCAGAGAAAAATCCAACAGCTAACGTACACTGACATCTCCCCCTTTGTCTCTGATTATTTCATTCTGGTCATACATTTACTGCAGTGAAAGTCCCAAAGTTCATACCTGTAAAGAAAATGGATGACGCTTCCTTTTTTTAGATAATGTATTCTTGAACAAAAGCCTTACCTCAGTGGTTATTAAAGTAATACTATTTTTTGTACTACAGGTACAAAGACATTTCTTTTCTTAGCAATCACAGAAGTATCTGCTCCATGCTGGAGTACTATTCTTAAACAAGGTCTCCAACACTCTGCAATTACTTTGATTACTCATTTAGCTTATTTGGGTCATGTTTAATTAAAATGCAAGTTACAATTCATCACTCCCACATAAAATACCCTTCAAAGCTGGCAATTGAATAGCATTGCACTTCTAAAGCGTTCTTCCCCTCTTAAGGAAATGCTGTTCCGCATGATCTGTTTTAGTGGGGGAATTCAAGAAATCGCTTAAATGTAACTCATACTCAGAGACAGACACATTTCACTATCATGCAAAGTTTAGTCTTATGCAACTGCGACCTATGAAACTTCCCCTTGTCATCCAAGTCATGCAAGCTTTTGTATTTCCTCTCCCTCCTCTCCCAAATGAAAAACAATCCCTCAACACACACAGGCAAGGGTGTACTGCTAGTCTCCTGGATGTGTATCCTTTCTTTTGAATCGCTAAAGAGCAGAAAGGTCGGAGAACAGAACAGAGGCGATCTCTGCCTGTTTTTTGTGTCTGTTCCCCCCCCCCCATCTTTCTTTCTTCTGTGCTTCCACCCCTGGGGGCTTGTATCCCATGGAGACAACGCATTGTAGGTTGCCACGGAAGCGAACAGGGAAAAAAGAAGACTGACAGCTCAGGTGCACTCTAGGCATTGTCCTGGGAGGTTTGCACTCTCATACACATCCCCTGGGTCTCCAGCAGAAATAGCAGGAGCTTTTTCATCTCGGACTGGCCCACGAAGTCAATGGGAAACAGAAACTCTATGAGAAACCTGCAGCTTGGATGTGTTCAACAAGCATATACTCCATGTCTCACACAATCGAAGATACTGTGCGTTATAGAGAACATTTACATGTCCTCAAATTTTTTTTGTCTTACCAATCAGTCTAAGGGCCTGATTTACTAACAGGATTGCACCCATTTCTGGCATAAAATAGCGGTCGTAAACATAAAACGGTATTTACTAAGGGGGCACATTTGAGTAGAGTCGCATATTAACGCTTTGAGGGTGTGTCCTGCCAACAGGTGGGATGGCACGGAGACGTGGGTGGTAACGTAGGCGTGAAGCGCACTTTAATGGGAGGAGTGTGCCTAATGATGTATTGCGTGGTATTTAATAAACTGCCTGGCGAGCGCACGTCTCCGATTTGTGCGCTAATTCTCCGCCTCATAAAAGCACGTCTTAACCAGGAAGCGCATTTCTATTGAGTCTGAAAACGTTGATATGGCAGCAGTGATAACAGCAAGGCGAAGAAAGAATAGAGGATCTCCACCTCGCTGAACCTTCATTTTCTCTTCCTAAATAAATACCACGGAAAATGCGCAAAAACACTGTGCGTTAATGTGCGGCAGCAGTTTAAGCAGCGGTCGCAGTGTTAGTAAATCAGGCCCTATATAGGGTGGAGTAAACACAGATTGCCCAGCGCGATCTGGTTTGATAAATACCACGGAAAATGCGCAAAAACACTGTGCGTTAATGTGCGAGCGCAGATTAAGCAGCGGTCGCATGTTAGTAAATCAGGCCCTAAGTCTTATAAAGTAGAAAGAGCCATATCTGTCTCTTTTCTTAGAAGTAAGTAGCCCACTACTCTGCCAGACCAAGAGAATCAAGAGTAGGTCTACGCTGCCTGTTCCTTTTGCCTTCATGTTCATTACAAACACCAAATTTCATTTTCCAGGCATTACCAAAATTGACAGTATGTCTTCATACCATTGACATAAACCCTTGGGGGTTCTATGAGTTACTTCTTGAACTGTTATTCTTCATTTTTCAGTCTCATGATCCAGGAGACATAGACAGACTTCTGTTAAACTGAGATTTAGAAAGACATGTTCTAGTCCCCTGCTAATTCCATAACAGAAAAAAATCTCAATACGCATGGCACAAAATGGCCATCAGGTCGACATTTGTTATGCTTAAACACATAATGACCATCACATTGGATTTAACCTTTGAAACATCTAATAACTCCGGACAGCTTTCTCCCACAATAAATTGATGATGAATTGAGAATAAAATTGTGCTTACTTCTGTTTCTCGGGTTGCCCTTTAGAATGTGTCCATGAAGAAATGAATATCGACAAGGTGGAGGGGGCAAATTGCAACATATTAACTGAAGGCATTCTGTGCTAACGTCCTTCCAGGAAACTTTAAGGGACGCACTCTGTTGGACGTGATGTAATTTTTGCCGCCACAACGAAAGTTGGGGAATGAGACCGAACCCAATAGTGAGATTCATGTAAAAATGTCTTTTGCCTGTGTCTTTACTATCAATACTTTAGCATTGCCATTTACTTCTCTGTCTCCTACTTTCATTTCTCTTTTCTCTAGAACATCACAGAGCCATGTCAAAATAGTCCCCGAGATTTCTGAGGTGACACAATTCTTCTTCCCTAACCGGCCTTTTTACATGGCGTTATATGTACTTGTGAAGTAACAGCATTCTTAAATCAAAGGTGTGGGCTACATAAAACAAATGATAATCAGTTTTCACTCGTTGTTTGTTTTGGGGTGGTTTTGTTCTCTTGTTTTGATCCATGGACATTAATTCAGCAAGCATGATGTGGAGAGAGCCCTTGGAGGGCCATAATGAGATTGAGAGCAAACAAATACAAATAAAAAGGAACAAAAACTGAGGGAAATTATTATATCATGGACATTGCAAACACGTTGTTAACAAAATCTCTAAGGACAACAACAATGTTGTCATACACCTCCCTTCTGTCATCCTGTTGTCACACTATTACTAAACAAAGTTAGTCAGTATTCACAGGATGTCCCAGTTTATGCGTGCATTGTTATCGCTGCATCAGGCGCATGGATCATTCAATAATTATTCTGCTGAGATTATGATCTTTCTTGGTGTCTGTCTGTGTGTTGTTTGACTTACTTTGGGGATGGCAGCATCAGCCCCAGTGTCTTGTACAGGACTGTCCCAAGTATGTACACAGGCGATCCGTCCATGTCTGTGGAGGAATGCGAGTAAGTGATTGGTTAAATCACCAGGACAGCCATTCGTCCCATCAACCATCCACTTGATGGCTGGGCTACTGCCGATGGTTTCTTTTTCACGTAAACAGTGAGCTGATCCCTTGCACCAGATTCTAAGGTAAAGCAACAACATACTACAATATGAGATGAATCACATTCCACAAAAGGTAGAGATGCTGGACTTGAGGGGCTGAACTGAAGAATATAAACTGGGCATGAACCTCTCCCATCCACTTTAATTTGGAATCAATATAGAGCGCAAGTTTCCACACACAATACAACACAATGCTAAAACAACAACAAAACATAACAAATGAAGGACTTTACTTAGATCTTTTTTAGCTTGCTGGCTCTTGGTTGCCATGTATATATATGCCCAGTCTTGCCAGCTAAGCCCCCCTATAACTTTACTGCCAGCAGTGCATTAAGCAATACGTTAGATGCTGTCCCCGGTGAGCGATTGATCCAGAGAGTACATTATTTCGTGTTGAAAAATATCCCTCTGGAAAGCCAGAACAGCTGACCCTTGTTAAAGGTCTCAGTGCATTTCTCACAAAGTGAAGATTCTTGCCAGGCCCCACGCAATGAACAGAGAGTGACTTATGCCCCACATCAATCCACCTTGGCCTTTTTTTCCTTCCTTCTTCTTCATTGATATACTTCAGATAAGACTGATCAAACTAATTAACGAAATTGTCTGGCATGAGAGAGTGAGAGAGAGGAGAGAGAGAGAGAGAGAGAGAGAGAGAGGGAGAGAGAGAGAGAGAGCTTGCAACCTGGCATTGTTTAAGGAGATGCTGAGGAATGCTGTGTTGCCTGATTACGAAATGGTAAGGGAGGGAGAGACAGAGACAGAGAGAGGGAGAGGGAGAGGGAGAGCGAGAGCGAGAGCGAGAGCGAGAGAAAGAGGGAGAGAGAGAGAGAGAGAGAGAGGGAGAGAGAGAGAGAGAGAGGGAGAGAGAGAGGGAGAGAGAGAGAGAGAGAGCTTGCAACCTGGCATTGTTTAAGGAGATGCTGAGGAATGCTGTGTTGCCTGATTACGAAATGGTTTTGCCGTGGTGAATAAAAAAACACAAGCTGGGTCTGCAGAAGACCAGCTGACAGCCTACCCATTTACACAGCGATACCTCCCTCCTGTTCTCTTCAGAAACCTTAATTATGGCTGTCTGAATCTTGCGTTTCTGTCTGGTCCAGGAGTTTTGGACAGATATCACAATGAACGCTGAAGTTTATTGTATTGTTTCAGTTTGGCATTTGAGTGACCGCGAGTGAGCCAGGGCTACTCTCAGCTTTGCATCTTGTTTATTTGCTGAGGAGAGCTATATTTAACTGGCTTGACGGTGTAGTTCGGCAGATGATGGAGCAATGTCAAAAGGTCAGGCTAGGGGAAGTAAGTAAATGTAATCAGCCATGACGAAGCACAGCTCTGGCCACGCACCAACTGTTGTTGCTCACTGCAGTGTTTTGAAAATGTATGTGTGTGGATGGTGAACAAGCCTCATGGCAGCTATAGAGATGTATAGGAGCCAGTCGAAAAGATCTAGTTCTAGAGAAAACCTCTGTCGCAAATATTAAAGTGACACAAAAACAAGGGGGTGAACTATCTGGATATATTTACAGAGTCGCCATCCATATGTCGACATGTACATTTTAATGGATTGGGTCCACAAGAAAATTGCACCAATCTAACAAATTACTTTTTAGCCCACAAACGAGGATTATGTATTGGTGTATTTATAGTTATCTGGGTGAAACGTTTCTCATTTAAATAGAGTAAGCGCAGGTGTTTTGATGTGAGGTGTAGTGATATCTGCTGATGGATGCCGTGTGTTGTAAGTCATATTTACCTGCAGACTGGGGCAGAAAGATACCCTTGGGGACGACTACTTTGTCTTCAGAGTTCCTGGCCCAGTCCACCATCCCCTTCCTCCCCTTCATCGGGAAATTAATGTCGGTCATGACTGACACCGCTGGGAGCCTCTGAATGCTGGCAACTGGTGGTGAAACAAACACACACACACACACCCACACACACACACACACACACACACACACACACACACACACACACACACACACACACACACACACACACACAAAAACACATACTGCATTGAAACATACGTACATGCAGTTCTGATGACATGGACAGTATTTCTCAATGAACACAATTACAAGGCTCAGATCATTTAGTTGTGACAAGTTTTTTGTTTCAAGTCAAGGCAGTGTCATACACCCAAACAAAAGAACTCGACTGGATTTGTGACTTTTCCCTGACAGACGTTGTCTTGATTTGCCTTGTGATAAATTCAACAGTTCCATAGCTTCGGTAGTGAGAGTAATGCCAGCGGACACATGCGAGACATTCAATAAACCCTCCAGCCAAGGTGTCAGCATCACCTAACCTAATCACTGACGGCTGATATTAATCCCCATAGCCAGAGCCCTCTCTGATTTGTTTCAGTCACACCAGCTGTTATCTCCCGTTGTCCTCTTCGTGCTCATATACGCCTGGGGAGTCCTTTCATAGCTGCCTGTAGGAGCGGTTGCATCTGCACGTGATAGGCTGGTAAACACAGCACACAGCCACAGCTCGGATACCACCCGTTTGGTCTCATACGGGGAACAAGTCAAAACACGCTTACACCTCTATTCCCCCACCGACAGGTTTGTAGCCCCTCACAGCACCTTTGGTTGTTTACTGGTCGCTGTGTGTGTTGAGTGTGAAAGCTGCTGTACAGAGCACGATACTCCACAGGGGTCAGCGTGTGCAGTAAGCTACTTGTGTGCAATTTCACAGAACACAAACATCACTTAGGCCTCTCAAATCCTGTTCACAGCCAAGCATAGAAACATGGAGTGAAATGAAAACATGCAAGCAAGCGTAAAGGTTAGAGAAAGTGCATCATTATGGGGCAACTCAGGTCAAATATGAAATGAGAATAAAAAATGATAAGACTTACACATAACTCTGTCCCAGGAGGTGACAAGAGGTTCTAGATCTATCCAAATTAACACTGTTTAATTAGAAACCTGCCAGACACAAATCTGCATGTTCAACAAAGAGCCTTTTAATTAAATACCCTCTTTTGGAGGAAAAAAAGAAGAGTAAGTAAGTCCATTTCCATTTCTCCCCTAACTGGGCTCTGCTTGGAAGAAGTCTCGGCCAACGTTTTGTTCTGGCTGCCTTGCAGGTTTGGATGGTATGAACTTCGCAGAGAAGGCGACTGCTTCGTTGCTGCCTAGAGCTCTGCCACGAGAGATGCCGCCTGTCGTCTCCTCCTCCTCCTCCTCCACTCAGACTGAGTGTCAGCGCTAATGCTAACAATGTGATAAACATGACACTGGGTTTCACTGATAATGGCTGAAGCCGTAGAGACATATCTCCATCCTCCTACTGCATTTATTTTCAGTTGGGGAGGGGATTAATTGATTTCAATAGAGGTGGCAGATTAGACGCTAACACCTCCACCCCCGTCTAAAATGACATCTCCACTTGCGCGGGCGTCCTGGAGAAATTATCTTCTTAAGAAACCTCTCTTGCTCTCTCTCCCTCCTTCTATTGCTCTCTCTGGCTCCGGTAATTGACAGACACCAGCTCTTGTGCTCTTACAACCTGAAGAAGGGCAGGTCTAAGAATGACAGTAAGCCCTCTCTTTTACAACGCATTTGGATGGATTTGGAGAGGCTTTCACACATGGATGCAAAAGCCAATGCTGGAGAGCAAGCAAGCGAAACACAGAGAGAGAGAGAGAGAGTGTGAGAGAGAGAGAGAGAAAGAGAGAGAGAGAGAGAGAGAGAGAGAGAGACAGAGAGATAGAGAGAGTGACATGCAACGAAAGAGATAAAAGTCAAAGATTGTGTTTCTCAACAACAGGGTAGGTAATACATGTAATCATTTGGTGGCATGGGAGATGCAGGAGCACGCCTCCATGCTGGTCTAGATGCTTCCCCCGGCTCTCAGGTTGATGACATGATCTGAACACCCAGATCGATGGAGGAACGCCTCCATTAGGAAGGGAGGCAGGGCAGCAGGGAGGCAGGGAGGCGGGGGAGCAGGAGCGGGTCTCCAGAGGCACTCCAGCCTCCAGCCTCGTGCCTGCAGCCTCCTCCAGAGCGCAGGATCGAGAGCTAGCAGTGATATGCTTGCCATTAATGCGCTGGCATATTATTTTTTAGATATTGTCAAGGCCCTACTGGTGAAAGTGACAGACAGGGGGGGGGGGGGGGGGGGGGCATGTGGATGATGAACTGTGTGTGTGTATGTGTGTGCATGTGTAAATGTGTCTCAATGGATGTTTGGAAGAGGAAGAATTGTGACACTATTTGTATGTCTTTGCATGTATGTGCATTCATGTGTGTCAGTTTACATCAAAAGCGTGTCTGTGCTTTTCTGTGTTTGCCTGTGTGTTTATGCATGTGTGTGTGTGTGTGACTGTTACTGTGTATGTGTGTGTGTGTGTGTACATGTGTGTATTTGTGTACGCATGTGTGTGTGAGAAAGAGAAAAGGGGAAAGACTGTACGTGTGTTTGTGTATGCACGTGAGTGTGTTTGTATTTGTGTATGCACGTGTGTATGTGAGAGAGAAAAGGGGGTACTGTTTGTGGGTATGTGTGCATGCGTATGTCTCTGTGTGTGTGTGTGTGTGTGTGTGTGTGTGTGTGTGTGTGTGTGTGTGTGTGTGTGTGTGTGTGTGTGTGTGTGTGTGTGTGTGTGTTTGCCTGTGTGTGTGTGTGTGTCTGTGTGTGTGTGTGTGTCTGTGTGTCTGTGTGTGTCTGTGTGTGTTTGTGTCTGTGTGTGTGTGTGCGTAGAGGGAGTATGGGGGTGCTGGGGGCTTAGGTGGGGATGATCCAACAGCGGGCATGGAATCACAGAGAAGCTGAGGCGAGGGAGGATGTGGTGAGGGAGGTCCACAGCAGCAGATGTTCTCTCCTCCAGGCTGGGGAAGAGCATTAGTCACAGGGCATATTGTGTGAAACCACAGGGATGGATGTGTGTGTGTGTGTGTGTGTGTGTGTGTGTGTGTGTGTGTGTGTGTGTGTGTGTGTGTGTTTGTGTGTGTGTGTGTGTGTATGTGTGTGTGTGTGTGTGTGTGTGTGTGTGTGTCTGTGTTTTGACAGTGTGTGTGTGTGTACACTTGTGTGGATATGTTTTTGTGTGTGTGCACGCAGGGGGGGAGAAGCCATTCACTCTCAGGACATAATGTTATACACCACAGAGGACTCGAATGAAGGAAGAAGAGGTCCTCTCAAGACACTGTGGGTAAATAGGACTTTGTTGGTGTGTGTGTTGTGTTTGTGTTTGTCAACCCACAGGCCTCCAACATCAACCCCCAACCAATGATCCCTTCCCAAAATGACCAAACATATTTTGACAGATAGACAACATCATTGTGGAGTGGTGATGCACTCAATCAAGGCTCCTCTAAGGAATCAGTTCAAGCTGTGGGGCAGTGGGAGAGTGGGGCATGGGGAGAGTGGGGCATGGGGAGAGAGGGACATGGGGAGAGAGGGACATGGGGAGAGAGGGGCATGGGGAGAGTGGGGCATGGGGAGAGTGGGGCATGGGGAGAGTGGGGCAGTGGGAGAGTGCGGCATGGGGAGGCTTTTGGGGACAGTTCATCAGACTGCAGCCCAGGTTGGCCACACACCCTCCTCCAGCCACTGAACATTTGCACCATAATGTCTTTTTAATACTGTATCACCTTTACTGCATTACCTGTATTGATTGTACTTTTCTACCTCATTCACTTGATTTCACTTGTTACCACCAGTTTACTTTCACCTGCACTTTATATACTTATCATACCTTACCTCAATTGATGCTATTCAATTCTGTTTATATAACAATTCTGTATCATATTCTAACTCTTACTGTACATATCGTATGTATTCACTTAGTCCACCCTACATTTGCATATATTCTGCACGTTTATTGCTATTTTGCACTTACTGGTTAGATGCTAAACTGCATTTCGTTGTCTCAGTACTTGTACTCTGTACAATGACAAAAAAAGTTTAATCTAATCTAATCTAATGGGGAGAGTGGGGCATGGGAGAGTGGGGCATGGGGAGAGAGGGGCATGGGGAGAGAGGGGCAGTGGGAGAGAGGGGCATGGGGAGAGTGGGGCAGTGGGAGAGAGGGGCATGGGGAGAGAGGGGCAGTGGGAGAGAGGGGCATGGGGAGAGTGCGGCATTGGGAGGCTTTTAGGGACAGTTCATCACACTGCAGCCCAGGTTGAGTCACCTCTGCATGATGCCCCCTGCAGCTGAGGTGGCACACGGCAGAGAAGGTGTGAAACATAACACCTCCACAAACACCACCTGCAATTACTCCTAGTAGTGAGTAAACATTGTGCTGTGGTGAAAATGATACTGATCAGTCTGATTATACCATGGTGGCAAAATATCCGGTTTTATGATTGGCTGGCAGATGTCCAATAATTCACATCATTGAGTTCTTTGCCTCTGATTCCTCGGACACCTGGGCTGCCGTCATCCGTTACATGTCTTCACAATAAGCCTGACTGTTGAACGACTAAAAGCTCAGTGGGAGGGATTCTGATGGCAGACCTTCCAAAGATCAATACGTATCAAAGGAGGGGTGACCTTGGAAAGAGACCAAAGACAGTAAAAGGAATCTAACTGGACCCAAAAAGTCATCTTTTCATCTGTGTCTGTCAGCAAGACAGTATGTAAAAAAAAAAAAAGAAACCGGTAACCTTAACAGTGGAGATCCCTTCAAATTCAGTCCTTCTCCAGCGAGCGAGACAAGCTACTATTTCAAAGTAAGCCACAGGTCTGAGGGTGATGCTAATGCTAAAAAATGAGGAGGATCACACGCTCGTTGGCCTCTAGTACTTCAACACCGAAACCCTTAGTCTGTGAGACACTCCCATGCAATTTTAACAATTCTCCCAGCACTTTACGAGCATTTGATTTCCAGCGAAACCCAAAATGATCTGACAACCTTTAAAAAAAAAAAAAGAAAGGAAAACGGACTCTTCTCCGCCCCTGCCTCTGCTTAATGGACTCCGATTGCTAACGCACATAAGTGAATAGATTAGCTGCACCTTCCAGCGCCTCGATAAGCATAATGATACAGACAAGCGTGAGGAGGGTGAGCCCATTACGCTGCCTCTCATATTCCTGAAAGCAGTTTGATTGTCAAAGATGGCGCGGCGCAGTGCAGAAATGGATGACTCACTTTTCAGAAACTGTTCTGTAGTTCAGGCAGTAGTTCAAGCTGAGGCCAGAGTTTGCATTTTTTTTTTCTTTTTCTCCTTCCTCCAACCATATCGGGCCTGATGTAAATAGCATTTTCGAAAATAAAACTGAACACAAAACTTGTCTAGAACTTTGCCAAGGCATTACTGAAGTGAGGCTTGTCATTTTAACTCATAAATCACACGAGCCAAACCTATGTGGCATCATTTGGTTGGCTGATCACATTTATGGTGTCCTTCTGTGTTTGGTTCAAACTATTGGCCCTCAGCAGGACTCAAAGAACAGAGCACTGGGAGCCTCACTCTCACAATCAAGGTCACGTGGCTGAAAAAGACGAAGGACAGAGAAGCGGCCAGCGGTGACAGAGAGTGAGAGTATTTATCGCACTGTCAAGGCAAAGCCATAAATTCAGCTGGAAATGATGCAGCAATATCTTATTTGGCCAGATGATTTCCTCTTGGCAACCGCCGCTACACTGGCAAAGCTTTTTTTCCCCTGTCTTTCTTTCTTTCTTTCTTTCTTTCTTCTCCCTCTCTCCCTTCCTCGCTCCCGCCTCTCTTCATTTATTTTAATCAGAGAAAGCAGACAATAACTGAAGCCCCCAGGTTATTTACTCAAATGAATATGATGTCAATACGGCCATGTCCTATACGGGCCCTGAATCAATACGGGGAGCTTTTCTTCTTACTTTGTTGTCATCAGAGCCACAGCCCAGGAGAGACAAGAGGGAATTGCCTTTAAGCTGCTGTGGGGGAAAACAACAGTTAGGGTGGCTTCAGTGAAAAATGGAAGGGGACGTCTCCGGAGACTGGGGATTTCATATTTGTGCCATACTTCAATGTGAGTCTAACCTCTGGGGCTTGTCTGTGGCTCTGGATTTGAAATACTCCTCCGAGGTCTGCTCACACACGTTAAAGATTTAATAAATAAATTAGGCTTGCCTTAATCAATTCTTCTTGGTAGAAAGGGGAGAACTGTGGAACTGGAGTTTTGCATTTCTAAAGGCTTTCTTTCTTTAAGCTCCAACAGCACAGCACAGGTTGGTGGTGGATGGATGATCACGGCATGCAAAAAGCTCACATTACTCAGAGGATCCCTGAATTTTTTCTTTTTTAGGACCTACCTACCACCGAAATAGGACATATGAGTCTTAGTGAAGCTCTTTATGTGTGGGTATCCTTGCGCTCTTGGTAATGTGGTTATGTTGTCCCTTTTCTTTATTCCGGTGAGTTTTGCTGGGTTATGGAGCCTCTAACTTCAAAGCTGCCGCCCTGCCGGGGTAACACAGCCCCAATCTCACACACCATATACTGTAATAATCACAATAAGGAAGCACTTTCAGGGTTGGCTACCTCAGGAGATGATAAAACATGATCCTAGAAAGCACACTGCCACATACAATCTAATCAAAATGCTATTAAATGCTGCTATTTAATTCTACTTAATTCTTTTTTCAAGGACACTGGCCCCATGAATAATGACGGCTGGCATATTTTGACAATCAGCAATTTAGTGGGTATTCAAAACGTTACTAGAGGTTGTACTTTGTTGTGAAGCCATAGACTGGCATAGATTCGTATTTAAGGGTGCACTTTTTGACCCCAGTAAAATGGGGTCGATGGTGTGAACACGGTAATCTGTAATCCTGTAGCCACCTGCATATAGACGTACACTAGACTAGAACACAGGACCATCTTCCTGTATTTATGTTCTTGCTCCTGCCCCAGACGCATCTGACCAAAAAGTGGAGTGAATACGTTTGGTTAGCGATGCAGTGGATGCTCCAAGTTTACAATCTCTTCAACTGATTTGGACCAGAGCAGCCAAACCACAGGACTGAAAGTGCCCTTAGTCTTTACCTTGCAGCCCCAATGTCAAGGACAGAAAGTACAGGGCTATTCACTTCACCATGAGCCAAGGACAAGGATGATTCAGTGACTATTCAACTGTAAATGGAGCATAGTGCTATTCTGGTGGCAACTCTGCAACTGGCAAGTTGAAATATGAGGAACGCAAAAGCACTGGTGGCATATTTCCCCTCCAGACAAATCAAACTGTTTTGTGGCAGAAACATTAATGTCCACTATTAGCTCTAGCATTCACACACCAATGTGCACGCCCTCATCCCTCACAAGTAAAACTAATGGTCGCTTCAGAGCACCCATCCAAAAACCCCCATCCAAATTCAAATAAGTGCACTGAAAATTAGGCAAAATATATTCAGAGGCTTTGCGGGATGAGAAATGATCTCTGAATGTGATTCAAAATCCTGTAGCACACACACTGAAGGACATAAGAAAGTAAATAAAACAAAACTGTCTCTCTCTCTACCCCTCGGTGTCTCTCTTTTCCTCTTTGTAGCTACAACTGACATATTGGTGTCTGAGAAAATGGGACATGTGTAACAAGCAGGGAAGTCCAGGAGGAAATGGAGAGCAACATGAGAAGCTCTTGAGATAGCCTAGCATTTTCCCCCCAGGTAGGGGGCAATCAACATTAAAAGCATGCTTAGTCCACTGAGTAAGGAAAGCTTCATCCAATTCAACGTGTGTGAGTGTGTGTGTGTGTGTGTGTGTGTGTGTGTCTGTGTGTGTCTGTGTGTGTGTCTGTGTGTCTGTGTGTCTGTGTGTGTGTATGTGTGTGCCATGCTAACTGCACGCTGTGCCACAGGGCTAGAGAAGAAATGAACAGCGAGTGCGGTGAAGCCCTTGTGTCTTATGGCTGCCTTCAGTTAAGTGAACTTGACAGTTAAGGGTGGTAACTTGGGGAGGGAAGTAAGGAGGGGGGGGGGGGGGGGGAGGGGGTGAAAAAAGATTTTCCACAATGACCTCCAGTGTGTCACTGTACCTCCTGGCAAAGCACTACACTACAGTGAACCTCTATGCAAACGAGCAGTCCTCCGTACGAGAGCAGAGGTCCACAGTCATTATACGTCTTTGAAAAGAGAAACATATTTACATCAAGACTTCCCTGGATGCATTGCACCTCGAGAAATAAAACAGAAAGATACAATTAAAATGAGAGGAATAAAAAAATCCTCAGGACAAAATGGCCGAATGCGTTTTACAGTTGAGTGCAGTAAATTGCGGTTGATGTAGGAAAGAACACATCACTTGTGACAGGAAACGCGGAAACACAGAAGTGCTTGGGAAAGGACGCCTTGAGAACACTTTAATGGTCCTTGGGTTTTTCATGTGGAGTGCTACTTTCTTTACAGCAAACATGAAAAACTCAGTGCTACCACTTACGGGGAGGGCTGTTCAAACATGCTGTGGTATTAACCAAAACAAAAACAAAGTTGGACTGTTGACAATCATGTCCTCTTTCAAACCAACTATCAATCAATTTAGCAGTTGAACTCTCAACTCAAGCACACGTTTGCTTGCCTGTTATACATGTCTCCGTGTCACATGGCTGTCATGCTAACCTGTATCTGATGAAGAAGACATGACTCTTCCTCTTTTCCACAGCTGTGCACATCATTGATATTGGACAAGGGTGTTTTCATAGGAATTGAGCACATTAAGTGGAAAGTGCTTGATTTTAATTAACATTATTGATTCACAGTTGTTCATCCCCCCCCAACAAACCCTGCCCACACCATGGCCCATTTATCCTCCATTACTGATGGCCAGGGGAAATTGGCGTAAGGAGTCAGCAGCTCCGGCTCACGGATTATGTGTCCGTGTCAATGCATCAGCGCAGAGTTAAAGAGGCAACCGGGCACTGGGGTCGCTTTGGAATGGCTTACCCAGGTTTCCTGTCATCAGATAGGCGTTGTGGAAGTCTTTCATCCCCAAGCCGACGATGTGGATAAACTCCTCGATGACTTGCATTAGTTCCACTGAGCCGGGGTAGATCTGAAATGGGAAAGAGAGAGAGAGAGAGGGCGAGACAGGGAGGGAAAGAGAGAGAGGGAGGGAGAGAGAGGGGGATAAAAGTGTTGAGACACATCTCTTAGTAAAGGAAGTTTTCTTTTCAAGATGAACTATGATCTCACACTATCAACCCTGTCTTCATGCCAGTTGTGTTTTGAAGGATTTCTGCATCTAAGCTCGCACAATTAATTCAAGTTATCGCCACAAGACATGAAATTGCATTTTCCATCAAGGCTCCTGTGTCAGGCTACTTGAATATTACTCTACTCTAATGTGCTTTTATATTATAACAAAACTCTGTTAACCTCATGAACTGCATTATCTGCTATGCCTGTGCCATAAAGCTAAGAAAATGAGTGGAAAGATTCTCTTATAATATTTACGACCATTTTCGCTTCCTCTTATATGATTCTCTCATCTCTTCACACGTTAGGCCTAATCATGCATTTGAACATATATCAACACTAAAGTTCATAATGCAAATATACAAACAAAACAGGAAAATGTTAGGTGCACTTAGAAATGCAGAATCACTTTGGCTCTTTCATTAGAAGTACACAAAGAGAAAAATTGTTTGTATGTGTGTGCGCATGAATGTGTGTGTCTGTCAGTGTATGTGTGTGTGTATGTTTGTGTGTGTGTGTGTGTTTGTGTGTGTTTGTGTGTGCGCATGAATGTGTGTGCCTTTCAGTGTATGTGTGTGTGTATGTTTGTGTGTGTGTGTGTGTGTGTGTTTTTGTGTGTGTGCGTGTGTGTGTATCTGTCTGCGTGTGTTTGTGTGTGTGTATGTGTGTGTATGTGTGTGTGTGTGTGTGTATCTGTGTGTGTGGGTGTGTGTGTGTGTGTGTGTGTGTGTGAGTGTGTGTGTGTGTGCGTGTGTGTGTGTGTGTGCGTGTGTGTGTGTGTGTTGTGTCTGTTTGTGTGTTTGTGCGTGTGTGTGTGTG
Organism: Sprattus sprattus; assembly: GCF_963457725.1. NCBI lineage: Eukaryota > Metazoa > Chordata > Actinopteri > Clupeiformes > Clupeidae > Sprattus > Sprattus sprattus. The sequence goes on along the minus strand of NC_137910.1, from coordinate 23,851,369 downwards.
TGTGTGTGTGTCCACGGGGACCGTCCGTCAGCGCTGGCGCTGCAGATTCAGCTGAGGGCTCTCTGGCTGGTAGCGTGCAGGTCAGACAGTCCTTCTCCTCGGCCGTCGCGCCTGTCACCGCACCTGACGCCTCGCAGTCGATAGCAACACGACCCAGCTAAGCCAATAATTCACCCCCGGCTGATTGGCTCACTATCTGTGGGCACCATCTCTTCAACGGCCATTACTGCCACCAGCCTGGGCCCCCGAACACAGCACGGGTGAGTGATAATCGAGTCCAGAGCCACGTGAAGATTGGGATAAATGAAGCAGTGAAGCTAGCGAAGCTACTACAACAGATGACCAGTCAGTGCATATGCTGGCGTGTACAGTAGCCGTAAACTCTCCAGCTGTCACAGCCAGAAAAGGAGCAGCTACCCAGTGTCAACCCACACCGTGTCAAGAACATGAGGCGTCTGCTGTCCGCACGCAACACTTGGGCCTTCTTACTGGCGACGAGATGAATGACACACGCACAGACACGAAAGGGGAATGGCGTGTGATGAGTGGCATTGTATAATTCAAACTGTAAACACTGATGTTGCTCAGGGCAGGGCACTTGCAATGGATGCTCTTCGGCTGGAGACGCCAAATACCACCATTGAGTGCGCCCGTGTGAATGACAGGGCACAGGGGCATGCGGTGCGGGTAGCTGAGTGGGCATCAGGAAGATGTGTCTCTGTGTGTGTGTGTGTGTGTGTGTGTGTGTGTGTGTGTGTGTGTGTGTGTGTGTGTGAGTGTGTGTTGGGGGGTGTACGGTGATGATAAAGGCTCCAGACAGACAGCAGACAGACAGGGAGTGCCTTCGGTGGGGGGGGGGGGGGGGGGGGGGGGGGCGCAAAAGCACATCAGCGGCAGCCGAGCGACAGCCGAGTTCCCCCGCGGCCTGGCCAGCCGCAGTGCAAGGGGCCAATCTCGTCCAATCCATCACCATGGCAACAACCAGGGCTAGACCACTGTTGCACGGAGAGGAGAGCAGAGGAGAGGAGAGGAGAGGAGAGGAGAGGAGAGGAGAGGAGAGGACAGTAGGAATGGCAGCCAAAGGCGGCTGAAGATTAGTGGGCTTGAGGGAGACAATGGAGATAAAGGAAGAGAGAAAGATATGTGTGAGAGAGAGAGAGAGGGAGGGAGATAGGGAGGGAGATAGGGGGAGTGAGATGGATAGAAAGAAAGGAAGAGGGGGTGACAGATGGAAGAGGAAGGCAGGGAAATATGGGAAGAAATAGAGAGAGATGGAGTGGGCAGAAGGAATGAGGGGAATGGGATGGTGAGAGAAAGACAAGGACAAGGTTACTGATAGATGGAATGACAGAGAGAGAGAGAGAGAGAGAGAGAGATAATTAAGAAAGGAGTGAGAGTGAAAGAAAGGTGCTAAGAGAGGAAGAACGAGATAAAGGCAGGGGATAAAAGAGAAGGAAAAGTTGTGTGAAAGAGAGGAAAAGAGAGGAGACAAAAAGAGACGAGTGAGAGTGTGTGGGGGTGCTGGGACAACTCATCTTCCACTTTCAGCGAAGAGCAATAATAAGATGCCTGTATCAGTGAAGAGTAATAACAAGAGGACTATAAAGCTACTGAAATATCACCGTCTTCACATTTACTCATTATGTACCTACGCCTTTCACCTGATAGACACTTATGGATGAGAGGAGACTGCAGGCAGCCTTTCATATGATGCTACACATTAAAACTCTGTGCCAAGGGACAGATGAACATGACTGCAAAGTTTCCTTAAAACTTTCTTAATTTTAAACAATATCAGAATGTCTCAGAAGACGAGAAGTACGAGACGGCACGAAAACAAAAAGGCGCATTTTTATAGAGAAGAACTTGATACCCATCAAAGCCATCCCAATGTAGGCACATCTGTCAACATCTCATCTAAAATCTAATCAAAATCTCAATCCAGGACAGGCAGCGCGGTTGTACTTCTGTGTTTTGCATCACTTTAGGGCAAACTACAGAATAGTGTTTTTCCCCCAGCACTGGGTATTGAGGACCTTTGGTGTGGTTTATCCTGCTAATAATTATAACTTGGCAAACACCCTCCCTCATTGCTCAGCTTCATCAGTACGTGAGGAGGTGTACGTGAGTGAACTGATGAAGCAGGCTGGTGGTGTCCTCTGGGCGTCAGACACAGACAGGCGCAGCGCCTCCTCTGGCCACCTGCACTCGATGCAGCGGGGGAAATCTAAAAAAAACAACAGCGCCCCCCCCCCCCCCCCCCCCCCCCCAAACCTTAAGGGCCTAGAAACCACACTGAGACTCCATGCAATTACGTTTTGGGGAGGGTTTGGTATGTATCAGCAAACCCACTTGAGAGGCATGTATTCTTTTCTCTCATTTTCTCTCTTTCTCTATCTTTTTTTTTGTTGTTAGGTTTTTACATTCACTGTCTGCAACCTAGCGCAAGTAATGCCCTTTTGAAAGACAGTTATTTGTCAGAAGAGGTGACAATGGCGCAGATGTCCCCTAGTGATCGGAGGTGTTGGGAGATGCTATCTTTGACAGGTTGGGGAGCAGACATGATTGGAAAGGGCCGGCCTGTCGAAGGGAAGACTGGCAGCTGTGTGAATTCACATCCTCACCTCAGAAACAAGGAGGCAGAGGTGTGACAGGGAGGCCGCAACCTCCAGTCACCAGCAAAGTCATATAGAGCAGCCATAACACAAATGAGACCAATGCTACACAGCCTGGGTTGGCCTCTATATGATGTGCATATAGAATGTGAGTGAATATTACCAAACAGTGAACTAAAGAATGAACATAATCTTTAATGTGTTCAGTATTACAGTAGCCATTTTTTAAACAGCATTCTATGGGACAGACACATTGTATGAACTTCAATGTCTAAGAGACATATAAAATACATTATGTACCCTGTATATTGCAGTATCAGTGTAACTGACATGGGAATTAGTTCCATTATCTACTTTTACATGTTAAGTCCACTACAAGTACTGTGTAGTACAGAATAGCACACTGAGTACCCCGTGAGAAACAGCACACTGATACGTTTAACCTTCAAATAGCACAACTAGCATCAGGTGTAATGAAATGTAAATGCATTAATTAAATGCGACTCTAACGTCACGCATTTACTGTAGCGCGCATTGGTGCCAGAGATACTGAAGCACATTTTCAAGATCACCGTGTAAAGTAACACAAGGGAAGTACATAGAAACTGAATGCATAGTGTGTCTTCTTTTGGGGGACATTTGGCTCCGTTTGTCCTTTATGAGCACACACCAACGTAATTGTGCCTCTTTCGGAGCTGTAAAATGTTGGGTACATTTCACTAAGAGCTCCAAAGCCTCTTACATTTTGACTGGCAACCCTATTACTGGTGTCTGCTTAAGTGGAAGAAGAATTACTAGGGACTGAGGGGAAAAAAAGGATATGTTCTTAGGTTAGACACAATGTTAATGCATTGTAGGATTTGCTATTTGCATTCAGCCATGAACAGAATATTAGGCTCTCTCAGCGCTCTCCTCTAATGCGCATATACATCTTCATGAGTCATGTCACAACAGCGAGCCGCCGTGTGACCGGATGTACCCTGCAGTGTGTCAGTGTTGCTGCCACCATGTGGTCAGAGAGCACACTGCATCCCTTTAAATAAAGCCAGACCGGGGAAAGAAAAAAAGGCCAGGAAGAATTGCTTTGGCCCGCGCGTGGTCAGTTGGTGGACCTGGCTTAATATTGCACTGCGGTCCTCAGGGGAGATGGCGGACACTCCCCTGACCTGACAATTACCCAAACTCCCTCAGTGCTCACTGATTGCTATTGATTTGCCAGAAGCAGGTGGCACCTGTTCGCGCCTGCTCCCACACCCGCTCTCTCGCTCAGACAAATCCCAGATGCCCGCACGCCACCGCCACCAACACAGCCACAGCCACAGCCACAGCCACAGCCACAGCCACAGCCACAGCCACAGCCACAGCGGCTCAGGATGACTAGGATAAGTTGATAAGGAGGGTCACATTGTAAACATGTTTCTGCTTATTAGACAGCTGAGTCTGCGGCCTGGCCTGCAATTTAATGTGTCAACCGCTGTGCCTGTCACCATACTAATTCATGCAGTGTGTCTGATGCAACCCGGTTGTTTGTAAGGGGTTCCTGAAAAAGAAGAGGCGCCTCAGCAGTCTGCAGCGTCTGCATGGTCTCACCTGCTGAGCATCCTCCCACTTCTCCTTGTTCTCTTCCTCCAGGAGGTTACTGATGATCTGGAAAAAGTTCTGCAATAGAGGGGAGAAAAGGGTTCAAATAATAATAGTGCTTCAGGGAGGACACAGCCAGTGATGCAACAGGCCATCAGCAGACAGAAAGATTACCAGGAGGAATCAAATATGCTTCCAGAAAGTCCATGGACGTTTCCAAAAACTGAACACAAACTCTTAAGGATTGTAAGATTTGGTGCTTAAATCAGAGGATGATCTAGAAGATTCTGATGTTCCAAAGCCTCCATGATTCCAAATTTCAGACCCATTTACCATCTTCCATCATGTGCACGAGGGGTTCTCCTATCCAAGATGATGCATTAGAGATGCAGTAGAGCCTTTGCAGTGGTATAAATACTAACACTGTGTTGCTTCTTAAATCTAAAGAAAATATCAGAATATCCCCCCAGCTGTCCAAACAAGCTATTTGCTGTGCATGTACATAAGCATGTGTGTCTAGTGTGCACGCGCGTGTGTGTATTTGCATGTGTGTTTACTTGCATGTGTGTGTGTGTGTGCGTTCGTGTGTGCGTGTGCATGCACATGTGTGTCTGTGTATGTGTGTGCGTGCATGTGTGTGTGTGTGTGTGAGTGCGTGTGTATGCGCATGTCTTCACGTATGTACTGGGTGACTAACTATTTGCAGACAAGCGTTGGCTCGGGCACCTGGGCTGTGCGGCTGTTTGTGATTAACCACTTTGTAGTTCTCTCGTGTGTTAATCATGGCTCTGCATGCACAGCCGGAGCAATCTGGGGAGTGTGGGAGGGGGTAAGGACGGAGGGATAAAGGGAGAGAAAGGAGAGAGACAGAGAATGAGAGAGAGAGAGGGAGAAAGGGAGGTAGGGGTGCTAGCGAGTTCAGCGCCGCAGTGCTGATTCTGGGGTGGGGGGGGGGAGGTGGGAGGGTGGTGCTGTCCGCTCTGTTCATTCTTTTGTCCAACCCCCCCTCCCCTCCCCTCCCCTCTCGTCTGCCTCTTCCCTCTGCTCTGGTGAATGGACGTAAGAGCAGTGTCGGCTCTCTCTCTCTCTCTCTCTCTCTCTCTCTCTCTCTCTCTCTCTCTCTCTCTCTCTCACTCTCTCTCACTCTCTCTACTGGCACGGGCCATCTTGTTTTCTACTTGAATGGTTATGCTCCCTCTGGTGGTAACACGTCCACTTAAACACTGCATTAGTGGGACACACACGCACACACAGACATACACACAGACACACACACACATACACACACACACACACACACACACAAACACACAAATACGCAGACACACACACGCCTGTTGTTTTGTGTGGGCGTCTGTGTGGGTTTGTGTTTGTGTGATTGCCTCTGTGTGTGTGTGTGTGTGTGCATGTGTGTGTGTGTGTGTGTGTGTTTGTGTGTGGTTGTATTTGTGTTTGAGGAGGTATTCTCCAGTCACTTTTGTTGCAGCATGCCCAAAGGAAGAAGTCGTGAGAAAACACCCTCTGTGTCCAACAACCTCTCCAGCTACCCAACACACACACACACACACACACACACACACACACACACACACACACACACACACACACAAAAACACCCAATAAAACACCCCGGAGCAGCCCAACAATGGATCAGCACAGGAAATTGAAATGATCCAATTGGAAACAGAGGGAGAGAAGGAGGAAACGGAGGGTTTTCAGCACAGAACTCTTATCTGCAGCAGCAACACACGGAGATATTGAGAGCAGTGTTTTAAAATGGAGGAGTAAAGCTTAAGAGGCAACGTGAATGTGATGGAGATAGACACGACGAGTGAGAGAGTGGGTGAAATAGAAAGGGAAAGATCCTCATGCGGGATTTAAAAGGGATTGCTCAGCTGTCTCACACAAACACACACACACACAGAGAAACAAACAGACACAAACGCACACACACACACACTGAAAACC